>NC_081434.1:7317627-7512873 GCF_949786415.1 Peromyscus eremicus
TCTCTTCTCCTCTCCCCTCCTCTCCTCTCCTCTCCTCTCCCCTCCTCTCCTCTCCTCTCCTCCTCTCCTCTCCTCCTCTCCTCTCCCCCTCTCCTCTCCCCTCTCGTCTCCCCTCTCATCTCCCCTCCCCTCCCCTCTCCTCTCCCCTCCCCTCCTCTCCCCTTCCCTCCCCTCCCCTCTCCTCCCCTCCCCTCCCCTCCCCTCCCCTCTCCTCTCCCCTCCCCTCCTCTCCCCTTCCCTCCCCTCCCCTCCCCTCCCCTCCCCTCCCCTCTCCTCTCCCCTCCCCTCCTCTCCCCTTCCCTCCCCTCCCCTCTCCTCCCCTCCCCTCCCCTCTCCTCTCCTCTCCTCCTCTCCTCTGCCCCTCTCCCCTCCCCTCTCCTCTCCCCTCCCCTCTCCTCCCCTCCCCTCCCCTCTCCTCTCCTCTCCTCCCCTCCCCTCTCCTCTCCTCTCCTCCTCTCCTCTGCCCCTCTCCTCTCCCCTCTCCTCTCCCCTCTCCTCTCCCCTCTCCTCTCCCCTCTCCTCTCCCCTCTCCTCTCCCCTCCCCTTCCCTCTCCTCCCCTCCCTCCCCTCTCCTCTCCTCTCCTCTCCTCTCCTCTCCTCTCCTCTTCTCTCTCTCTCTCTCTCTCTCTCTCTCTCTCTCTCTCTCTCTCTCTCTCCCCCCCTCTCTTCCCCTCTCTCCCTGTTTTTTATTCCAGGGAATGTGTTCTTACTACAAGAGGCAGCAGTCCCATGCGACCATGTGTTGGTGCTCTTATATTTATCATCATAAAAGGCAACAGGCATTTTTGACAACATAAGAACTGCATTTGTGGTTTGCTTTGAAGAGACTGTTATCAGTATACCCCACTTTTCCTGTCCGCCTAAAGGGCCAAAGCACACAGCTTTGTTGAGGGGCTGACAAGGAATGTTAGACATTTCCAAAAGTGGTGACATGTGTGTTCAGTAAGTGTTTTCTTCTAAGGGAAGTTTCTTTTCTTATTTCCCCCCACTTCTTAGAGGACCACTCATTGCCTGGTATCCTCTAAGGGTCTCTTAAGACCAAGCTGTTTCTGGAAGATCATTGTTCATGCTGTTTTGTTGGTTTATCCAGGAAGGGATTTTGTTTTCTGCTCTTGGGTTGAATTTGAAAGGAAGTTAGTAACAGAAGTGAACTTAGTTTTGTCAATTGTATTCGCTGGCGAAATCCAGGATTTTGTTACCTTCATGCTCAGCCTGACTTTAAAACCTAAACTACAGCAAAGGTATTACTTGGTGTCCTCTCTCTTTCTCTGTGTATTTGTGTGTTTGTGTGTGTGTGTGTGTGTGTGTGCATGCATGTATAAGTGTATATGTGTCAAACACTCATAGAAATTACAGAACCCAGGACAGCTTAAAATGCAGAAATTTGTGACATAATAGGGTAGATCTACAGAAATGAACTATGTTTAAATATCTCAGCCCAGTAAGTTTTTTTCAAACTTAAATGTATACCCAACCTTTCATCACAGCCTGGCTTAGCTATACACCCGGAAGAAATGAAAATGTATGTATCTACACACTGACTTTATCCAGGGCTGCTCATAGCAGTGTTAATCACAGTGGCCATAAACTGAAAACAAATGAATGTCTATCAGCTGGTAAATGGATTAAAAAAAGTGGCATCTATCAATAAGAGGCATAATTGGTACTTAATACAATAATATTCACTACTTAAAAAAATCGTGTGTAAAGAGACAGATGTCAGATGGTAAGGGCTAGTTACCACTCCGAAGTGAACAGAGGAGATGTTTTAGGAAAGCCGAACTGTTATTCTAAAATGGGTTGTAATTCTGACTATGTACATTATGTTTTTCCTGGACACTATCAGATTGCATTCTCGAAACAGCTCATTTTCTATATATAACTCGAGCACAGTTGTCAGAAATCACATGTCTCTTGTGAAATGAAAACAGGGAGTTGTGCTCTGCCCATTTTAACGCTCGGCTGTATTGTTTGTGAGCAGCACAAAATGTATGCTGACATTCCTATCAGAGCAGAAAGGGATGAGTCATTCTCTGTGTGCTTCTGGATATTCTCGCTTCAGCAGCGATAGGGTGAGCATTGCTGTTTTTCAATATGTTTTATTAAGTACACGGTTTTGATGAAGTACCATACATTGGCACATGATAACCCAGACAGCCATATAATCAATTTGTTTGGATGCACTTGTTCTTCTTGCCTCTTTCATCAACGATGAAATCAATGCTGCGATGAGGCTAGACTCTTACTCATTCTATCAATTGTGTAGACAATGAGAGGGCTCAGTAAGGCACTTGTGGGCAAGTCTGAGGACCTGAGTTCTAGCCCGGGCATCTACATGATGAAAGGAGAGACCCAGTTTCCACGGCTGTCACCTGACTTCCACATGCCGCCATGGCACATGCATAAATAAGACACAAATAACTAAATGAATGGAATTTAATTTTTTTAAAGAAAGGAGGACTGGAAAATGCCCCCTTGCTAATATAATGAATGGGAAGAGATTTCTCATTTTAAGAATATTTTTGCCATTGTTATTCATTCTTATTCATAATCATTGTAATTCTAATTTCTGGAACTTTCATTGTTTGTTTGTTTTTAACACTCCTGGGTAGTTTATACTTTTACTTTTAGTTAGGATTTCTATGGCGGCAATGAAACACCATGACCAAAAAGCGAGTTGGGGAGGAAAGGGTTTATTTGACTTATACTTCTATACAGTAAGTAATCCATCACCGAAGGAAATCAGGACAGGAATTCAAACAGGGCAGGATCCTGGCGGTAGGAGCTGATGCAGAGGCCATGGAGGGGAGCTGCTTATTGGCTTGCCCCCCATGGCTTGTTCAGCCTGCTTTCTTATAGAACCCAGGACCACAGCCCAGGGATGGCCCCATCCACAATAGGCTGGGCTCTCCCACATTAATTAAGAAAATGCCTTACAGCTGGATCTAATGGAGGCATTTTCTCAATTGAGGATCCCTCCTTTCAGATGACTCTAGCTTGTGTCCAGTTGACATAAAACTATTCAGGTCGATAATCTACCCCACCTTTCCAGATAGACCTATATTTCCTTTTCATAATAAAAATAAAGTGTATCATGAAGCTGAGGCAAGACAATTGCTGTAAGCTTGAGGCATCCTGGGCTACACTGTAAGTTCCTCTCTCAATATAAACAAAATAAAACAAACAGGAAAAAAAAACAACAGAAGAAAATGTAATCTTCTAAAATTAAGATTTTTCTTCTGACCTTCTCATCTTTATTGAGAACCTTGACCACCACTCAAACTCTGGCCCTGTTTAGAGGGGAAAAAGCTGAAGTGTGATGAGGAGCTGAATTAGCCTCCTGCTTTTGGCCCAGACACAGCTCCATTCTGCTGTGGGTCTTCCCTTGTCTTCCTCTGTTATCCCTTCAAGGCACGCTGTGGGGGGTTGGAAGAAAATGGCCCCCAAAGGGAGTGGCACTATTAGGAGGTGTGGCCTTTTTGGAGTTGGAGGAAGTGTGCCACTGTGGGGGTCTTATATATGCTCAAGTCATGCCCAGTGTCTCTGACCACTTCCTGTTGCCTGCATATCAAGATGTAGAACTCTCAGCTACCTCTCCAGCACCATGTCTGCCTGCACACCTCCATGTTCCGTGACACAACTCTTAAAAGGTCTTATAGCCGGGTGGTGGTGGCGGCAGCGCATGCCTTTAATCCCAGCACTCGGGAGGCAGAGCCAGGCGGATCTCTGTGAGTTCGAGGCCAGCCTGGTCTACAAAGTGAGATCCAGGAAAGGCGCAAAGCTACACAGAGAAACCCTGTCTCGAAAAACCAAAAAACCAAAAACCAAAAAACCAAAAAACCAAAAAAAAAAAAAAAAAAAAAAAAAGGTCTTATAATAAAAAAAAAAAACCCAGAGCCAGATATCAGGGTGAAAGCTGAAAGATCAGAGAAGCAGAGCAGCCAGCCACTAGCTTATCTCTATGAAATCCTCAGCCTAAAGAGAGTGAGTTCCTGTTTCCTCATGCCTTATGTACCTTTCTGTGTCCTGCCATATTACTTCCTGGTATTATAGACGTGTATCACCAGTTCCTGGTTCTGTTTCTCTCATGTAGTCCAGTGTGGCCTTGAACTCAGAGATCTGGATCTCTGTGATCTCTGGATCTCTGTGATGTCTAGATCTCTGCCTCCCTAAGTGATAGGATTAAAGGTGTGTACCACCACTGCCTGACCTCTATGTCTAATTTAGTGGCTGGCTCTGTTCTCTGATACCCAGGTAAGCTTTATTGGGGTACACAATATATCACCACAATGTCTCACCATGATAATAGACTAAACCTCTGAACTGTAAGCCACCCCATTAAATGTTTTCCTTTGTAAGAGTTGCTGTGGTCATGGTGTCTCTTCACAGCAATAGAAACCCTAGGACACATGTGTCTCCAGCCATCCTAGGTGAAGAAGAGGCTACTTATTCCTTGAATGGATGTGATTAATGTTGTATGTATGCACTATGGTTTAACTGGGTCACTCAAAAGTTCCTGCTTTGAAGACAAGTTTTAAATTTATATGTTAATGGTATTTGAAGGTTGGGCTTTGGGAAAGAAATTCAAATTAATGTGGTCATGGAGCTTGGCACCCAGGAGAGTCCTGAGCTCTGTCTCACCATGCGGTACCCTCTGCCAGGTTATGATGCATTGGATTCCAGTGTCCACCCTACAAAACTGTAAGCCATCCCATCTCTGTTCTCTAGAGAGTTCCCAGCCTCAGGTTGTCTGATAGAAACTGAAAAACAGAATTAAACTTATTTAAATATCTCAGCCTAGTAATTGGCGAGTCCTGGAATAGTGGCTGCTGGCATGTTCCCTGATCTGTTCCCTGATGTAATTGCAAAATGGTAGGGCCACTGGCAGCCTCTTCAAAACTTAAATGCATACCTAACCTCTCATCCCAGAAGAAAATGTAATCTTCTAAACATTAAGGTTTGTCTTTTGACCTTCTCATCTTTATTAAGAACCCTGACAATCCCTCAAACTCTACCTTATTTAAAGCAGAGGAAACGGTGGGGTTCAGAAGGGCTGAATTAGCCTCCTCTGAAACCTTAAGAGAGACATTATATAGTATTTTAAATCCTGCACTGCCAACAAACAAAAAGATGGACGCTTCTTTTAGTGAAGTCAACCTCACTGGAACACTCAATGCAAACAGATGTTCTCCATGTGCTCTGTCGTCTAGTAGGAAAGCTTCCACAGCCTTCTCAGCCTGAAGCAACACCAGGTTATGGTTCTAATTGGCAGGGTTGGGTGGGGTGGGAGGAGGGAACATGCCAGGGGCCAATATCCCTGGACTCTGCAATCTGGTCTCACAGCTGAGCACCTCTATTTCTGCTTTCACAGTTTCTCCAACATTCCCTTCCTGCTGCAGGCCTTATTCCCCCACCCTTCTTTATTTTGTTTATTTTTTGAAAACTTCTTGTATGTATACAATGTATCTTGATTGTATCCATCCCACTCCCTCTTTCCCACTCCCCAAGGGCCCCACCCCCCAACACATTTCCTGCCCAACTTACTGTCTTCTTTTGTTTTTTGTTTTTTAGTTGGTTAGTTTGCTAACAAACTGAGTCCAGTTAGTGCTACGATGGGTTTGAGGTCAGCAATGAGGCGTGGGGAACCTACCAGTGGCCATCCCCCGAAGAAGAGTGAGTCCCCCTCCCTCTCCAAAACTATTAACTGGAAATAGCTTCTTAGCTGTGGGTGGGGCCCTGGAAGCCTTTCCTTGTTCCATGTTGGAATTTTTACCCTGCTTGATCCGTGCGGGTGAGCAGAGCTCTTGTGAACTCACATACGCAGCAGCCAGGTCATGTCGAGGGGTTTCACGGCACTCTTCCCCAACCTCTTACATCCTTTTTGCTCCCTCCTCGATTATGTTCCTTGTGGGAAGGGCTGTAGGAGAGAGAGAGAGAGGGAGGGAGGGAGAGAGAGAGAGAGGGAGAGGGAGGGAGGGGGGGTTACAGATGTCTCTCAGTGTCTTTTTAGCCCAGTGAGGCCATTCCTCATCTCCAGAATGCTAACTCCTTTCTTTCTAGGGATCCAGTTGCATTTTGTCTGTGGGTCATTTTCACTGCCTTATGTATTATCCTTGTAACTTTGTGTTTATGGCAGCGTGGGCAATAGGTGGGCAAACGTTGCCTCCACCATAAGATGTTGTACTGAAAAACTGCCAACAGCATGTTTTCAGTAGTGGCTCTGAAAATGTCTACGTGATTGAGTTTCACGCAAGAGTAAATGTCACTGTACACGGGCTCCACCAGTTTGATGGTGCAGACTGATGCCACTTTGCCTTTTGTAGCAGATGGAAATGGCTTGTAGAAGCCCTGGCTGCACAGTGTCAAAGGAGATTAGGAGTTTTGCCTCCTAAAATCCCAAGAGCAAGACCCTGGTTTGCTTGCTTCTCTGACTATGCGAGTCTAACTACAAAGCCCCGACTCTAGGTTCCCCTGGGTCAGGGGAGGTGTGACACAGGGTTGCTGACAGAAGAGAGCCTGGGCTACCTCCAGAGTTACTGAGGGAGTGTCATGAAAACCTGCACAGAGGACAACAGCTGACTCCAACTCCTCCCAATGATGAGCCCGGGGAGCTGGAGTGCTCAATCCCTAATCATACTTTTGACCATAATCTGAAAATGGTGGGTCTTTACCCTATCACCTCAGCTTATAGTAAACAATTATGATTCCTGGGAATCATTATAAAAAATACTAGCAACAACAATAATAACCATTTTTACTAACTTTTTGAAGTTAGCATATAAAATAACGGGTTTCCTGGGTTTAGTCCCCAGTACCAAAATATGGATTTTATTATATATTGATATACATATTTTATACTTAGTTCATATTTGCTCCTTACTATACACATTGATCTCCCCTATATAGATATAGTCCCCACATATATATTTCCTTCTGGTGTGTGTGTGTGTGTGTGTGTGTGTGTGTGTGTGTGTGTGTGTCTGTCTGGCTTATTTTGTTTAACATGACAATGTACAGTTCCACCCATTTTTCCTTCAGAGTCACAATTTTACTCTTCTTTATAGCTGAATAACATGACACTGTTTCTATATGCCACATTTCTTTATCCATTCATCTGCTGACAAGCCTCTAGGCTGTTTCCGTATCTTGGTTATTGTGAATAGGGATATATACATTTTCTTCAGTATTTGTCTCTTGGTAGTTGGCAGTGACTGCTGATGTTTAAAATGAAGTAGTCCAGGATACTAATAACCTAATAAAAATTCAATTAAAATACCTAATTATTTTATTATGCAGATGAAGAAGCTAAGGACCATAGTAGCTGTGCAGTTAGTCACACAGCTGGCAGAGTATACGCATAGGGTTTTTCTAAGGGCCATGGGAGTATACAGCAGGTGGCAAGTAGTATTTAACAGGTCAACCTAGCAGGTGAATAACTCCGATGAGGAGCCCCACTAGGCCAAGTCCGTGGGGTCAGTGGCTGTGGAAACTGGTTGTTTTCTGTCTGTAACTTTCTCAGGTGCCACCACAATACCTCCCTAAAAAGGACAGTGGTGGGGTTCCTTCCACAGCCCATTGGTAGTGTGTTTTACATCTTCTGGGCACACATATAACTGTGGATGGTCAGGAAGATGATTTCTATTTAAGCTGTATAATTCTGATGAATAGAAATAATACTAGAATATTTTTCTTAACTGATACAAGAAAGTAATAGTATTCTCAGTCACAAAGACAGCTTTTCACACATTTAGCTAGACCTCAATACAAATTTAAAACAAACTAGCTGCCCCTGCGGAGAATACTCAAGGACATGTTCCCAAGTGTCTGTTAAAGCAAAGTCAGGCTGAGAACATTAAGACATAACTTTCCTGCAGGAACTGACTTTCTGCACATACTCTCAGCCTCAGTTTATGTTACAGGACTCAGGGTTCAGCCAACTAACCGTTATTGTTAACTCCTGAATTTCAATGTCACTTTCTGTCTGGGAAAGAGCTACAAGTGTGGCCAAGCGTTACTCACTGGCCAGTCAGTGTGACCTCCCTAGCCTGAGAAAAACTGTGACTTATCATGTGTTATGAGAATGGGTTGGACCCTGAAAATGTAATATGTAATTGTCCAGAGTTTGGCTGTTGAAGATAAGTGTGTGTGTGTGTGTGTGTGTGTGTGTGTGTGTCAGACAGCCAGACATTTTTTGTCATTTCTATCAAATGATTAATTCTGAGTGGTATACATCAAATACCTGAACACCCAGACACGATTCTAGCCATGTGCACGGACTGAGTCCCACACACCAACAGCACTCTCCATCATCAGGAGCTCACATCACAGATGAGGAAACTGGAACTCGGTGGTTAAATTTTACTCAGTGTCATGCACCAGTGCATGCTGGGTCATGGGTTGAACTGGAGCTCCTCTCCCCATCAACACTTCACTGAGGGGAACTGGGTGGGGCAGTATATATCTGGAATCCCAGCGGTGAGGAGGCCAAGGCAGGAGGATGGTGAGTTCAAGGCCAGGCTAGGCTGCATAGGGAGACCCTGTCTTGAAAGACAATGAAATAAAGAAGAAAATCCACCAGATGAAATTTTCCTGCAATCGAGTCCACAAACTATTGCATTATGAGATAAGTTTTTGCTGCCAGAACTGTGACACCAAGATGCACACTTGAGTTTGTTTGTTTGTTTGTTTGTTTTAAGCATTGTTTCTCAAACAGCTGTCCCCATCCACCTTCATTCCAGTTGAAGGACTGGCATTTTGTATATTAATTCAAGACTTGAAAATCAGACTGGGTTCTGAGGAAAAAAAAGACATGATCTGTTCAGTAATCTGGAAAAGAGGAGACCCCAGGACCACAAACTTTTCAGAGAAAGCCCAGAGTGGATGATTTCCACATAATGGTTCAAGGGTTCAAATTCAATAATCCTTGTTCTTTGGAGAGAATAAATGCCGCTATTGGGAGCAGATACAACTGTGAGGGAGGGAGATGGGGTCTGACTCCACCGCTTCCTAGAGGCAGGAAACGGGGCTGCGACTGTGTCTTGCTGTGTCTACCAGATGATGTCACTGGCCTCAGAGTCAACAACTTCATTCCCAGTACAGCTACAAGGTTGAAGTGAGTCATTGCATCTTCTGGATTTGCATGACTCAGATGGAGGCCAAGTTCTCAACTTGAGACTTCATTCTGCTGAATGATCAGAGCCAGGTTGACAAATAGGATCTGGAACCTTCCGAGTTACTAAGGAAAAACACCAGGCAAGAAGCCACATGACATGGCTCAGATGTCTAAACTCAAGTACCTGACATGTAGGTTTGTGTCCCAGCTCCCTTTTCTCAGATATACTGGTATTGAGAAGATTGACTTAAATGAAGGTACGGTGTGCTAAATACATGCGAAGCCATCAAAATATGCCCATTTTTAGCAAATTCCATTGTTTTCTTCTTCCCCCTTCCCCATCTCTGGGTCAATTCAGTTCTTGCCCCAGATTTTCAGAATGGAATAACTCACTTCCAGACTGTCAATACCATGTCTGCCATAGTGCCTACTCTCCCTCTCGCCAGGGGATCCTCTAGCATTTTTTTGAGAAATAACACAAAGAAGACATTTTCTCCACCCGAGAATCTCTCTGTCCTAGGGGACATCTCCAGATGGCTTGTGTTCATTATAGTCTGGCACTTTCAACTTTCTGGCTTTATTTGTTCATTAGGATGTTCGTTAGGAGCTTGCTGTATGCCAGGTTCTATTCTGAGTGCTCTCAATATATGTGTGACGTATGAGTTATGTTGACTTTATCTAGATAAACCAAGACCCAAATCAACGAAGAATCTATGAACGGTCACACATAAGGTAGAGTAAAGGTTCAGATCTGGCTTGGCATGTTTCCAAATCATACAGTCTTAGTTCCAACCCCGAGACAGTTCCCTTCATTCTTCATTGATTCAGTGAAAGTCCCAATCTGAGTCTGCCTGTAGCTAGAGTTTTCCTGCCTGGCCCACAGTCAGGACAAATCTCTATCACCTGCCAGTCCCACAGCCTCAGACCTGACCAAGTAAACACAGAGACTTATATTGGTTACAAACTGTATGGCCATGGCAGGCTTCTTGCTAACTGTTCTTACAGCTTAAATTAATCCATTTCCATTAATCTATACCTTGCCACATGGCTCGTGGCTTACCGGGATCTTCACATGCTGTTTGTCATCGTAGCGGCTGGCAGTGTCTCTCTGACTCAGCCTTCCACTTCCCAGCTTTATTTTCCTCCTTGTCCCGCCTACACTTCCTGCCTAGCCAATGGCCAATTAGTGTTTTATTTATTGACTAATTAGCAACACATTTGCCATACAGAACATCCCACAGCACCTGCCATCTTGTAGATACAATCCGTAGATCAGCTGGAGAGTAGACTCACATGTGTGTGGATAGTCACAGCCCATAGGCCCTCTTAGAAGCCATTCATAGTCTACCCTGTCAGGTCTGAGTTCAAGAATGAAAAAAAAAAAAAGGAGTAAGCCCCTTGAAGTTGGGCTTGGTTACACAAGGTCTGTGCAGACCTGAAACAAATTTTCACATTGTCTCTCATACCTGTGGACGTAGTAGGAGATGAGAAAAGACTTTATAGGTAGGAATCATGGGATACGATTTCTCAACTCTGTCAAATAATGTCCAGAATGCCAGTACCTTCCCTTGGTGGAAAAGAAAGTAGAATTGTTCTTGTACTCAAATCTCTACGGAAACCAGAAAGGTCTCACCAGTTTTCATTCTGTCGTGGAAATAATAACCCTTCCTGTATTACTGGTGTCTTTTGGGGGCACTTGAGATATCACATAGGACTAATTAAAGTTAAACTTATGAAGAAAAAATTAAAAAACTTCACACATTTGCAAAACCAGACTGGATCAACCACAAAGTATTCATCACTTAGCTACCTCAGTCACAAGTTCCCGCCTCAGGTGGACCCCCACTGCACTACACTCACTTGCGGACAATGTAGAGTGATGCTGTATTCAGTGACATCCAGAATACAAGGCTGAGGAGTGACATCACATATCTTCCACCCTGGTAAGGCCCAAGGTCCTGGCCTGGCTGCATGTTGATCGCCATTCTGCTCCTCTGGTCCCTTTAGCATCAAAGTTGCTCTCCTTTCAGCGCTGTTCTTGAGGCTTTCATGACCTTCTGGGGAACAGGAAACTTCTAAAAGTCTGTAATCCAGGCCTAGTTTGATATATAACCAAAGCATTAACTTTTCTCCACTGAGACCTGGGAACTTGGTTGCAGGGCTACTCCCTCCAAAACCTCCTCGTCTACCCTTCTCTTCCCCATTTCCTCCTGAACTCCCTTCCCTATGTTCTTGTTCTACAGATAGGGTGATGGACAGAGCCACTGCTTGAGGGAAAAGTGTGTTCTTTTTTAACACAATGCCTGTCCCAAGCATCCTGCCTGTCTGAGTTTACAGAGTTCCTGGGCTATTGGGAGACAGGCAATCTCCTCAGCTACGCACTGCTTTGGAAGGATCATAGCTTTTCCCAGTGGCGAGGTGCTCAGGATTACTGCAAATGGGACAGGAAGGCTGGGAGAAGAGATTTGTATTGTGAAAGCACTATGCTGACTGACGAGGATTGGTTGAAGAACTCAGCGTGGCAATCTTCCTATGAAAAACACCCTGGGAATGTGGGCTCAGGAGCAGAGATAGCTGGATTTCTATACCTTTGACCATTCAGGGGATTTTGTGTCTCTTCCTCAGTCTCCCCATCTTTATAATGGGGATAAATACACCTATTTGTATGTGTCATCATTTTGAGATGATGTAACAGGTTTTCAGTTGTTTTGTTTTGTTTTGTTTTGTGTTGGTGTGTGTGTGTGTGTGTGTGTGTGTGTGTGTGTGTGTGTGTGCCTGTTACAGATAATGTAACCAGGTTACATGAGGGATTGTTATACTCACTGTTATTACAGGTCTGAGAACAGGAAGGGGGGGTGTCTTAAGGGGAGTGAACATCTTCTACAGATACATGTGGGAGGCACGTGGCAGAAAAGGCACTCTGGGTAAAGAAAATATAGTTAGCAGAGAAAACAAACAATTCCTTTTTTATTATCACATTTACCAGCTACTAAAGCAACATTAACTGAAGATTGGAATAGGCTTTTTGTTTTTGCCCATATGACTACATTTTCCCTCTGTTACTAACAAAAAATCTATAGGTTACAAAAAAAAGTAATGTTAAGGCAAATGAATAAAATTAAAATCACGCATCTAGTCATCTTTGAAATATAATCATATTTTTATTTTTAATGGTGAAAATGCAAATGCATAAGTAGCAACATTTTTCATTTTATCCATTCTTAGGGATTCTTATTGCTGTTGCATACCTCTGGCACTTCAAAGAAATGAAACACGAATTTTGAAAACTGAAACACTGCAGTTATTAAATAAAACGTCCCCTTCTCCCTTCTCCTTACAACAGCCAACACTTCACTTCCTGGCTGTGCATTTGACTGCTCGGGCACCTTGGTCAGCAGACTCTCAGAGTTTGTTCTTTCATGGCCGGCATGTTCCACTTACAATGCAGCTTATCTCCTGTTTTGTGTGGAAATAGTTGGACCTGCCGTTGTTGACTTAGCCATTTCCCCACAGTAGAACAGGGAAGAACTCACACTGAGGAGTCGTTAACCACAGCCCAGAATTCTTACAGTTGGAGAAAGTCTTTGAGAGCACTCGTTGTTAGTTTTTATGGTATATTTATAGAAGTGCATTTGCTAGGCTAAAGATATGTGCACACCAGGGCTTGGATAAATTCCACCACCAGCCCCGTTACAACCACCAGTTTCTCTTGCCTGTGGTACCGTGAATGCTGGTTTTCTGGCTCACTTGTCTTCTCCCTCCTCTTCTTGCTCGCTCTTTCTTTTAACAACTCAAATTGGAGTCACTCTAATCCCTCCTCCGTCACTGCCTGAAGCTCGCGGAAGCAGAGACTTCTCAGCCGCTACAGCAAATCCTTCCTCACCAGAGCCCAAAGGGCTAGGGCATCAGACCTTCATGCTTGAAGAAGTTCAGGACAGTTAAACTAATCCTGCCTCACTGCCAGATCCCAGGCTCCTGGTCCAGGATTTTCTTGGTCTTTGAAGATTCATGGTTCTGTGACTTTAGTGCCTCAGGATACAACTTATACTGGCTGAATAAATACGCCTTTGCTGTCACTCTTTACATTCAGCTCCTAACAATACAGTCAAAACGCCAGTATGAGAAAGAACATGTAGCTCAGCATTTCATCCCTACCAAAAAGAACCAGCCTTCAAATTTTGACCTGTGAAGATGCTTTAATCGCCTCATTAGGAAAACCACAGGTGTGCACACTAATTGCCTCCAGTTAGAGCTGTATGTGTTCATGTGGTGATATCATATTTTCAAACAACACAGGTTCTCGTATTTTCTTGGTTAGATGTCAAGTACAAATTTAACACACCCTTGGCACGTTCATTCTTACTGTTAGTTCCTAAAAAGTTAGCTTTAGGGGTTTCCCAAGGGAATAAAAATTAATAAGCTGGGACATCAACAAAGACATAACTCCTAGGTGTTATTTTGAATAGGACTAAACAAGCCTAGCAAGCTGAGGACAATAGGAAGGTCTAAATGCTCCTTAGAGGGAAATATTAATTATCCAAGGTATGGCTAATTGTTTCATAATGTGCACACACATAGGCACAGACATAAACATAGGCAAATGAAGGCCGGGCGGTGGTGGCGCACGCCTTTAATCCCAGCACTCGGGAGGCAGAGCCAGGCGGATCTCTGTGAGTTCGAGGCCAGCCTGGGCTACCAAGTGAGTTCTAGGAAAAGGCACAAAGCTACACAGAGAAACCCTGTCTCAAAAAAACCAAAAAAAAAAAAAAAAAAAACCATAGGCAAATGTACACAATCATGTGCACACACTTGTGCACACACACACTCATGCATTTTTTCTCTTTCTCTCTCTCTCTCTCTCACACACACACATGCACACACACACGCAGAGTATTGGAACACTGCTGGCTGAGGAGCCATCTCCTTGGCTGTCTGTCCTGTGCCACGAATGTCTGCAAGTGGGGACGTGGCTTTTGGTAGTGGGGTCTAACAGTTCTGAACCGCAGGTTCCCAGTCATAACCGCTGACTTCTTTGCCTTTCATTTGTGCCTATCAGAAAAACCTCACTTATGAAATGCCTCTCGCTCTGTCTCCATCTTCCTCTTTTTATTGTCGGTCATGTGGAGGTGGATTTGCTGGTGTCAGCAGCCTCTGATTTATGACTGGAGCTGCAAATGGGCAACTCCTGGCTTGATTCTGCTGCACGGTGATAGGGAGAGCAGGGGTGGGTGGGAACTGGAAAGGCATTTCTTTTATTCTATTCCTTTGGACTGTGTCTAACCTGGCAGTCGTCACGTGCAAGGCGATGGCCCCACCACTGATTCATATAGACTCACAAGCCACAGAAGAAACTTTTGTGTGTTCCCAGTAGCAGCAACCTCTCACCCATGGGGTGAAACTTGGTTGCTGAAACTGGAGGGGAGCTTTCCTGATGCCTCTTTTGCATAAAGCACAGACACAGATTTATAGTGCATTTACGGCAATATCACCAGGTCAATGGATAGGAAAACATCTGAAACCAGCTCAGTTGGGAAGGGGGGTAATGAGAATGACCCAGAGACTGACTTGCAGTAAAATCAGATGGGTAGAAACATTCAACTTTAGTTCTTTAAAAGAGATCTCTATGACAATGATCAGGTTTGGGAGCGAAGGCTGTAGTGTTGGGCTCTCTAGAATTTTTGTATTCTTTGTGTGTGTGTGTGTGTGTGTGTGTGTGTGTGAGAGAGAGAGAGAGAGAGAGAGAGAGAGAGAGACAGACAGACAGACAGACAGACACATACACACACACACACACACACACACACACACACACACACACACACGGGGGGGGGGGGGTATCTTCTCAGTTCTGTTGAGAGAAGATACTTCCTGCCCCACCAAGACATCGTTATGTGTAGGAAAGACAGGCCAAATGGACTACTAACTACGATTGAGTTAGTAGTCCAATTTGGCACATTGGGGAATGATGCATTCTTACATCATTCATATGCTTTTGCTATCTATAGGGGCAAATCTCCTCTATGAGCAAGCTGTAGTTAGGCTAATAGAACTTGAGAGATTTTGTAGAGTTGAGATGGGCCATCCTAAGTCAATCAGCACTCACCCAATCCAACACCTGACCTCAGACCCAGAAGTAAATCCCCTGAAGACTAGAAGAACTCAATGGAACTCAACCCAAAACACTGACCAACAGAACTGTTCACTAAATAAATATTTGCCAATTTCAGCCACTAAATTTAGAGTGGGGATGCCTAGCAATAGCTCACACAACTTAGATAGTTCATCAGTATCAAGATAACCCAGCAAAACTAACAGCTCTGATATCCCCAAAGAACAGCAAAAGCAAAATAAAACCACAATGGCCGAGCACCCCTTGCCCCAGATACATCCTGTCTTCACATATCAAATGATGGTGAATTTTATATGTTAATATGGTTAGGCTATTATGCCCAGTTGTTCAAACACTAGACTAGATGTCGCTATGAAGATTTATCTATCATCTAGCTATCATCTATTTTACACATGAAGAAATGGAGTTTCAGAGAAATTATTAGGTGGTAGACTTAGACACAAACCCCAGTCTGTTTCCCTCACATTGTAGCACTCCTCATGAAGCTAACAAGTCACAAAACCTCACTTCAGATCTTTCTTGACTTCTTCCAGAAGTTTGTTGCTTCTCAGGAGTTTTGACCCAAAGATGGTCCTGTGGGTCCTCGAGTGCTCTTGTAACTGGCATCATTTTGCCTTTTAAGTTCTGGTCCGCTACCGAGTCTGAAGGTTCTCCAAATGCAAATGTCTTCTTTTAGAGTGTTTTCATTACGACTTCCCTTTCATGAGGTACATTTAAGTTCCTAAATGGGTATCCTTATGAAACCTTGTAAGGACTCTATCGCAGAAATAGGGAGCACCCACAAACATGGCAACTTCCCCCTTGTCCTTCACTGTGGATGGGCATCCATTGGCATCTATAAACCGTACCAATTTCCTCTGAAGGCACCAAATGCTACTTGAGAGGTTAGCAAGTTCTGCCCCATCAACATAGTTTTCCAAGGATCTTTTCCTCTATTCCTTTCTCATAAAATTGCCTGTACATGTCTTAGGAGCATGTCTAGTTGTATTGATTAAACGCACTCAACATGAGACACTTTCACTCCAGAAGAAAGATTTTTCTCCTGTGGGGCAGAAAGATGGCTCTTTAGCAGAACCCTCCTACGCCACCAAGCCCTTTAAATCTTCCTCTTTTAAGAACCGTCTCTTTGAAATAATGCTGTCCTGGGCCTCTCTTTTGTTCTGTTACTTTGTGCCCACAGAATACTCCAGGGCTTCCATTTTGTTCATGTCATTACTGCTCTGTGTCAGCGGGGCCTCACATGCCTGACATCAATTTTATTTTTCCAATATGAAGTGTCAGAAGGTTAAGATATCAAGCATCAATGGCTACGTTCCTTTCACAACACACATTCTTTCGTTTAAGAGGCAATATTCTAGCCGTCCTCAGATGGGAGCAGGCTGCCTTTCCCACCCTCTGCAGCTGCGTGCTCCCTCATTTTCCTGTTAAGGTAGTCTCATTTCTGTCAAGGTTTAAGTAGCTGCTCTGATTGTAGAAGCTTTTCTGAGAGCAGATTTATATACAATGGCAGGTCCTCCTCCTCCTTCCTTTTTTAGGTGATGGGCAGGTAGTTTTCTGGGGGTGCCCACTATGTTTTGTTTTGTTGAAGATGAAAACCTTGCAGATGTATAAATGGAGTTTCTCAAAAGCACTACTTTGTGCTTCTCAAAATATATAATAAAACACGACACTTTCGACCATCCTTGCAAACATCTGTTACTTAAAATTTATTGTCCATCGCTACAGATGGAGTAAGTGGATTAACCACGGGTTGATTCCCAGAGCTCTTTTATTTTGTGCCGCTTTAGGAAACACTGTTAATAACATGGGATCACATGGAACATATGAGATTTAAAAAAATGGATGAACGTGATCAAAAGAGCAAGCTCATCTATCTCCAAAGCCAAGCCCTTTGACACAAAACAACAAATCCCCCCTCGACATCAAACTGGAAGGAGCTACCCATGCAGTAGAAGATCTTCCTTGTAAAGTGTGTTGGATTTTTCAGTTCCACTTTACAAATTCCATCCTATTTTATCCTGACCTTACGTATGAACAGATGACCTTGTCATAGATTAAATCCATTGAGCCTGTGGTTTTTCTTGATGGACTTTCTCTAATCAACTGGTTTCCTTCTAATCAACTACTACCTTCCTGTTTCTCTTTTCTGGTAATGGTGAATTGTCTTGCTTCTTAGCAGTGGACTTGTATGTAAACTTGTAGTCTTAAAGCTTTAGATAGATCTAACTTTATAGACGAGTCTAATGGAAGAAAAAGATGTCTTCTGGACACGCCATAGCCACTGTACTCATGGACATGTTGCAGCTGCGGTTGTCTGCATTAGTCTTGCATAAGATTGGGCAAATCAGGGATGAGGGAAGAACCTGAGGTCCCTTGCAAAGGAACTATACACAGCAGTCGGTGTGTGTGTGTGTGTGTGTGTGTGTGTGTGTGTGTGTGTATGTGTATGGGTGTTGTCATTTTCTTTAGCAGTGTGGCAAATGATTGCTCCAGTATATCACTTCACCCCCATTCAGGCAAGAAACTCTAATTAACTCGGTGAATCACACATGGAAAGAGGGCTTGAAAGCTGGAGGGGGACTTTGTTGAGAGGAGAGTTTTCAGAGAGCGTAGGAATGGGATGGGAAAGGGAGAAGGGGGATGAAAATGGTGATAATTCATTATATAAATATGAAACTTCCCAACAGTTAAAAATAAACAATAAATTAGAATTCCAGCCAGAAGAGTATAGATATGATAGAGAGGAAAGTGTACCTGTTGAAAGAGATGCATCAAGGTAAAAAATCTACTTAAGGATATTTAAGACGTGCCTACAAGACGGTTGAAACACAACTCACTTAGTTTGGTTTCTGTCTACCTAGAGATATGGATGCTTTTTATGCAACATCTTTATATGAAATCAATACCTACCCAGGGTTCTGACCTGCATTAAAATCTAGCTCTCTCCCTTTTTGTGTTCCTGCAAGCAAGCTAGTTTGTGTGTTTATTGATTTAACTTCCACGTCAGTAAAATGAGAGTGATGAAGGAAATCCTGCAACAGGAAGTGTTCTGCCGTGTGAATGGCCTGTTGTCCACTGTGCTGCTCAGGGATGGCTCTTCTCACTCTTTGTCCTTTTGGCTAACTGTAAGAAGGACTCGTGGAAATCTACCCAAAGATATCTCATTATCATAGTAACAGCAACTGACCCCAAGGAGAAATCTGAAGAGGCAGGTCAGAGAATAGAAGAATGAAGCATTCTGACCTCTGAAAAAGTGAAATATTCTCTGATGTTGCAAATCATTGGAGTAGCTCAACTCATTAAATTAGGATAGATGTATAGCAAATGACAGATTAGCCAGGTGAACAGGAAAAGAATAGATCTTGCAGATCACCATGCTATCATACACTATCAAGAAGCAGTAACATGATTTGAATTAGAGGAGGGCTATCAATAGGCCCAGAAGGGAGGGCATTCGCTTAAAAAATGGAAACATATGGGCTGGAGTGATGGCTCAGTGGTTAAGATCACTTGCTGCTCTTGGCAGGGATCTGGCATCAGTTTCTGGCTCCAGCATGGTGGCTCACAAACATCTGTAACTCCTGTTGCAAGGGATCCAATACCTCGTCTGCCCTCTGGGAGCACTGCCTATGCAAGGTGCACACATGTACATGTAGGCAAAACACTCATATACATGACATTGAATAAATGAATCTAAACATTTCTCTTCTCTCTATATATATATATCTTATATCCACATATATCCATATGTATACATGGGCATATATATGGATATAATATATATGTATATGTACATATCCAGGTATGATGACACTTGCTGGTAATCATGGCATTTGGGAAGATGAGGCAGGAGAACTATTGATTTACTTCTACCCTGGTATACAAAACATATTCTATACCAGTCTGGGATACAGTTAGATCCTGTCTCATAAACAGAAACTAGGCATACAAACAACCACAAAAAACTATTAACAAATGTAATATATAATCTAATATGAAATCCAATACCACATATAAAAAGGTGTCCTAATTTTGAGTCATACACACAAATATAGGTGTCTATTTGTATAAGAGGGAAGGCAGAATGGAAATATATGAAAAGTTGGATTATTTCTGTGTAACTAATACTAATAAATACCGATTATCCATTATATTAAATATATTAATATTGCTGTTTTCTTCATATAGTTTCTATTTTCTGTAAACCCAGGCTACATTCATAATTAATAAAAAAATGTGCACTTTTCTCTTGTCCTCAAAAGACAAATAGTGATGCCAGGCGGTGGTGGTGCACACCTTTAATCCTAGCACTCGGGAGGCAGAGCCAGGCATATCTCTGTGAGTTCGAGGCCAGTCTGGGCTACCAAGTGAGTTCCAGGAAAAGGCGCAAAGCTACACAGAGAAACCCTGTCTCGAAACCCGCCCCCCCCCCAAAAAAAAAAAGACAAATAGTGAGAAGAGTTCCTTCCATTCAAGGGAACAGTGTCCTATTTGATAAATGCTACCAATTAAAGACAATTAAAGTATCTATGTGCGCATATGTCCTCAGATAATTCTTTCTCTGGTTTTGTGGACCTTTCAGGAAACCTTACAGTTTATGACGTCAGGGTGTGGCTTCCAATGCCCACGCTGCATATCCAAATCTGTCCCCTCAGAGCACACCGTGGAAAACAAGAGACTCTGCTTATCAAACGCCTTCATCAGTCTTCTCACCGTGATCCTAGGAGACGTGAAATGGGTCATGGATTATCTCGTCCGTGTTACCAAACAGCAGGAGAAGGAAGTAGAGTAAATCAACAGCTTTGTGCCTGGCAAGCAGAGCACAGAGAGTCTTAGAATGTAGACTCCCTGTTCCCGAAGCCAGGCTCATTTACCCTAGCTCTTCTGACTCTTTTACGGTAGGCAATAAATCTTGTAAAATAAATGAGAATCCAGGGAACAGGGATAGCAAAGAATGGAAGTGGTGGGGGAGACCCATGATTGAATAAAAATCGTAAAGCTTGGCTACTTTTTACGATCCTTTCTGTCTCTAAGGACAGCCTAGTTTGGGGTTGTAAAATAAGTACAAATACCCAGGACCCGAGCTGGGCCTTGTGTGTAGATGTTTTTTGTTTTGTTTGTTTGTTTGTTTTAACTACTGGAGGAAAAAGGGGCAACAGAGAGGGCTTCATGTGCCTTTGCAGGGTGTTCCTTGTTTAATAATACTGCCACAGACAAAGATCTGGATGCTTTCCCCTTTCAGTTCTTAGATCAACAGATACTAAGCATGGAGTCAATGTTCAGAAAAGAACATTTACCAACATTGTCAGGACACTTTATTATCAGAATATTTTCAGCATTCACCATCTCAAGTATAATCAGCCTTGTAGGGAACTGTGAAATAACACAGTCTAACCCTTCAGAACATCTATACCCTGGGCCACTGGACTGAGATAAAATGATAGAGGTGAACACTCCCTTAGCCTGGGTTTCCTTTTTCTATGAAACAAGGGGTTCCGGCTGGGCTCTGGGTGTTGTGTGAGGCAGGAATCTGGCCCACCCTCCTGAGGGTCTGGCTTCAGAGGTCTAGGTGAATTTCACATGCTGATCATGGACGAGATTAAGAATGATGGGGTTGGGTGAACTCTGAGATGTCCGTAGCTCTCAGATTCTGTGATAGAAGTTTATTTTTCTTTGCCAGAACAGGGCAGGAAGATGGACTATTATCTTACCTTTCTCTGTCTTCCCTTCCAAACTGTTGGTCTGTGCTCACGGTGGTGATTTTCAGATTCTAGTGGAGAAGAGTGAGCAGTGTACTCCAAATGCAAGCTTCTGCCCCTCCCCAACACCTTGGGACAGAAGACCTCTGTGTCTTTGCAAGCACCCACATGATTGTGAGCCACTGATTGAGAACTACAGTCATGAGAAACGCTAAGTTTGAATTTGTCACCTCAAGGATGAGGTTTGCCTGGAATCTTTGGGAATCTGGCTCACGCTGGAATGTATCTTGGTTAGGGTGGTAAATGGTTGAAGTGACCTGTGCCCTGGATAGGGGTAGCTCTGAGCCTCCCTCTTTACTCAAACTCCAGTCCTGTGGCCAGGATGCTGGCTTTCATCCAGATCTGTCCTGGATAGGTAAAAATAAGAGGGTTAGGATACAGAATAGACAAACTCTTTCTTCCTTTCTTTTTTCAATAACTGTCAGGGATTTTTTTATTAAGAAATTTTCTATTCATTTAATATACCAACCATAGATACCTCCTCCTCCCTCTTCCAGGCCCCCAGCCTTCCCCCTAAAATACCCCCCCCCCATTCTCACCTCCTCCAAGTCAAGGTCTCCCATGGGGAGTCAGCAGAGCCTGGTACATTTGGTTGGGGCACATCCAAGCCCCTCTCTGCTGCATCAAGGCTGCAGATGTCACACCTTAGGCACTGGGCTCCAACTCATGCACCAGGGACAGATCCCCATCCCCCTGCCTGGGGCCCCCCAAAACAGTTCAAGCTAAACAATTGTCTCATGTATCCGGAGGGCCTAGTCCAGTCCTATGGGGGCTCCACAGTTATTGGTCCCCAGTTCATGGGTTTCCACTAGTGTGGCTGGTTGTCTCTGTACGTTTTCCTGTCATGGAGGGGTAATGGAGGGCAAAGAATGGGGATGAAAACATAAGGAAATGAGAGATTTGAGCTGGAACATCGACAGAGTGGGAGAGCATGGAAAGAGATACCATGATAAATGAAGACATCATGGGAATAGGAAGACAAACTATTTCTATAAAGAAAAACATAAAACCATTTGATAGAAATGGAAAAAAAAGGATACAAACAGACAATACATTCGACAAACCTGGTGATGAATGAGCAGTCCCAGACCAGGGATACGAAAATGAGTAAAAGAATAACGTACTATTTTCTAAGTCGCACGCATTTAAAAAATCTTACAGTGGGGGCTGAAGCGATGACTCACCAGTTAAGAGTGCATTTAACTGCTCTTGCAGGGGACCCAGTTCGGTTCCCAGAACCCATGTGGGGCAGCTCACGGCCACTGTAGCTCCAGCTCTAGGGATATCTGAGTCCTTCCCCGCACAGGCACCTGTACCCACGTGCACACACACACACACACACACACACACACAAAATCAAAATTATAAAATAAAATTTTAAAAAGCGTGATAGCATTAAGTGATTGGTAGAGAAACTGGAGATGTGATGAATTTGTAGGTGTAAGGTGGCTGAACCAGTTCTTGTGGTGAGTATATAGTGTCTCCCAGATGTGTTCTTGTCCTTTACAACTGACCACATCGTCTCACTTCCCAGGATCAACCTTAGGAACAACTAAACACGAACAAAATCAAGTATGTTCAAGAATAATGATTTTAAAATAGAAAGGCAGACATTGCTTTTCTGTCCCCAAAGGAACAAATATCTAAATAAACTATAGTATAGCTTGTTGGATTTGTTTTGATTTGAGACAGGACCTTGAAGGTAGCCCAGATTGGATATGAACTTGCTATATAGCTCAGGCTTGCCTCCCACATGCTGGGATTACAGGTATGCCACCACACCCCTTTAACCTATGACATATTAGTAAGTAACATGTAGCAAGTGGAAGAAATGAGTGAGGCATGTCTAGGGTAGAGTTTTTTAAGAACTCCCACTGACTGAAAAATTTAGTTGCAGGATGGTATTCACTATGGTGACTAGTATCCAAGGTGGCATCTTTGGCCAGGCATTGAGACACAGTGCCTTTAATCCGAGAACTTGGAAGGCTCAGAAAGGAGGCCCATGAGCTTGTGGCCATCCTTGGCTACATAATAAGGATTTATCTCAAATCGACAAAGAAATAACTCCCTGCCCAAAGTGGTGCCATCAATTCCTTGCTTGTGTATGTACTCCCATTTTCCCCACCAATAGTTCAAGTTTATACCTACTCTGCCTTTGAATCTGTGCTGCCTTTAATATTTCTTTGACCAATAAAATGTGATAGAAGTGATCTTGGGACTTGGGAGGCTGAGCCTTAAGAAACTACCATTTCTGCCTTAGATTCTTGGGTCATGTCATTGTGACCTCTGCTTCGAGTGTTCAGGGGCCTCATCTGATATGGAAAAAGTTATTTTTTTGAGACTGTCATCTGGAGAGAAGATGAAGTCACCAAGCCAACCTCTTCCAGCCATCCCAGTCCAGGCAACATGCCACATGAGTGAAGAAGCCATTTTGTATATTATAGAACTAGTAGATGCCATAATGATAAGAACTGTCTTGGATATATGATGCTCATCAAACCATCCTGTGCATTTCTGACCATTTGAGTTACCCCAGCGAGGCTCTAGACACCGTGGGGCTGATAGAAACCATCCCTGTAGTGAGTTGCTGTTGTGTAGCATTGCTTCCAAATGAAACATTCCTTCCTGGGAGAGGTGGCAGGCTCTGAAGACCTGAGAAATCAACAAAACATCTCACTTTCCTGTTGTTGTGACAAAACACCATGACCAAGGCAACTTAAAAAGAAAGCACTTAATTTGGAGTTTGTTTATAGTTTCAGAGGGTGAGTCCTATGATCATGGCTGGCAGACATGGTGTTGTAACATTAGCAGAGAGCTCACATGTTGAGACAACACCATATGACAGGTAGGCGAGAGAGAGACAGACAGACAGACAGAGAGGGGGGGGAGGGGGAGAGAGGGAGGGGGAGAGAGAGGGAGAGAGAGAGAGAAAGAGAAAGAGAAAGAGAAATTGAAAGAGAAAAAGAAAGAGAAAGAGAAAGAGAGAAAGAGAAAGAGAGAGAAGCACTAACTGGTAATAGTGTTAGGTTTAGAACCTCCTCCAACAAGGCTACACCTCCAGATCCTTCCCAAATGGTTCCACCAACTAAGGACCAAGCATTCAAACATGAGCCTACAGGGACCATCAAAACCACCATACCCTCCAAGGAACAGAAAGCTCAGGAAGGTTCCAGAGCTACAGGCTTTATAAGACCTCCCTCTACCATTATAAACACGGCGAACAGTTGCTGAGGAGACCCCTAAGCCAGTCTAGTGGCTTGCAGTTTGAGTAGTGAGCTTCAGGGAGCTTCAGAGATGTATGTTTTAAGAGCATCAGGGATTCAACTTTGAAGACCTGTCACCCAAGCTGGGGTGGGCATCTTGGTGAAGCATCTGTTTTAACGAATTGCCCATGCTCCCCCCAAATAACCCGGTCACCTATGTTCCTGTCAGTAACTCTAATAATTTCAGTGGGTTCACTAAAGCTAGACGCGTAGAGAAGGGATTCTTGGGTCTGTCATCAATGCTTTGCTTGTTCACATCTGCACAGGAAAATTCACAGAACACCTCTCCTGTTTTTCAACCCACAGAGTTGTGACCATGATAAATGTTATGTGTTTTATAACAGTAAGTTTTCATGTGATTCGTTACACACCAGTGGCTAAACAAAACATTCCCAGTATCATTGGATGTTGGAAATATATGCCACTCAGAAACAGATTTTTTTTTCTCCCTCCCTTTCTCTCCGGCTTCCTTTCCCTCTCTCATATTCTATCAGTCAAACACCAGTGATGAAAATATTTATACCTAGGTCAGGGAGGAGGTTACGCAGCACTGGAGATCTTAGTCCTAACAGGTTTCCATGAGGAAGACTGTTTTGATTCAAATACAAGAGGTCTGAATTCAGGTACTCAAGTGCTCACAAAATGGACAAGGGAAGCTGACTTCCAGAGAGCCATGAAGTTGCAGGAACTGCCTGGGGTCATGAGACCACCCCTCTGCTTGGGTTGTACAGAGGCTTCTGCAGTCTCAGAGCCGTGGAAGCTCACACCTGAGTCTGACTAGCCTGGGAGCAAAGGTGTGCAGTCCTTGTCTTCTGCTCTTCATTCTGGCTGAGTGAGCTCTGTTGATGGATCTTTACCCCTGAATTCTTCCTAGAGTCAGTGACAGCATGGGAAATACAGGTGATGTGTCAGATTCCAACAGAGGTTGCTCTGACAAAGTTCTAACGCAGGAGCATGCTACATGGTACACAGCTGAAATTGCATGAGCTAATAACTCCTTAAGAACTGGTAATAGTATTTATTCTTGTGTCTCCTTCTTAGTGAGCAATGATAGCACGTAGGTACTTAAGGTGGCCCATGTCCCGAATGATCTTGGTTGTCACACTCCCGAATGATCCTTTAATCTTGAGTGTGGGTGGGTCTGTGACTTGCTTGTAAGGACAGAGCAAAAGGATCAAAATACATGGTCATGTGATGTGATCATGTGATTACATGACACAAATGTGTAGTTCCAATCTTTCTGAGCTCTTTCATGCCTGTGGGGGAGGAGGCAGCCACCAGGAGGAATCCCATGTATCAAGATACTGCACAGCCTCTGGTTACTGAGAGCAGCAGCCTCCAGTCCACTGTCAACACCACCCAGATTTCCATCCTGTGATCATAAAGACCTGAGAACTGCCAGCCAATTCCACATGAGTTCCTTCCGGGCCCTCCAGATAGGGTCCCCAGCACAAGGCAACAGTGTGAATACAGTCCCCAGGACCAGTCCAATCTGTGCCTGGGCTCCTGTCCAGGGGGCGTGTGATAACAAACCAATGTTGTTTCAAGCCATGGAGTTTACGGAAATGATTTGTAGCAATAGGAAACTGAGTAGCCTTTTCTAGTCTCTTATAGTACAGCCAAGAGATCAAAACATGGAGTTTCTATGTTTCATGGCCCCTTGTTCTGGCAGTGATCATCAAGATGGCGGACTACATATGGCTGAGATGGTGAGTTGTCACGTTAATACATTTAAATGTTTACTTATTTCTAAAAGTATAAGAGTAAGTGTAATCCCTTGGAATATTCAATATTTAGATTTGTTGGTTGAGTTCACATGTCCCATGGTGACAAGTTGTAGAGGTGTTTGGGGCACCTTTTTTAGAGCAGAGTAGGTTTGCAGTGGGCATCTCCCTCCTTACTTATAGTATGTTGTGACATGTGACAAATTCCTTACTTCTGTGTGCTTGAGAAAAACCAAACCAACCTTCCCCAATCCATGAGTGGCTTCAGGAAAGCTATAAAAACTCCAACACCGCAGTGAAATGTAAAAAAAAAAAATCAATGAGAAAATGATGTCAATGACTTTCCCAACAAGGTATGAAAACTTTCTTTCACATTATAAGATGCAAAATGATGAAAACCTATTCTAAAATATGGAAAAAAATGATAAAACTATTAATGAAAAATTACTAAGCACACTGTTTGAAAGATGGATGCACGATGGCAACACACCTTTATAGACTATTTGTTTGCTACTACAGTCATTTAAAACGAGTGTCCATGTGAACTTGACCAAAGCTCAGACCTTTAAATTGTAGGAGGCCAAGAAAAAAAATTATTTGCTGAAAATGATTGCTGAAAAAGTAATTTGCTGAAGAAAATTGTAGCCTTAAATAGGATATATATCTAATTGTTCAAAATACTTTATCTTTAAAAATTTTTATTCTTCAATATTTCAAAGTGCTCCTCAGTATTCGTAATTTTAAATAAATTATGAACTTGGAGGTAAATGTTTAATCATATTAATACTGTAAAATATTATTGTAATAATGTTATAAGGCAATCAAAGCTGCCAGTATAAAGGAAACAAAAATATACTTAAGCGTATTTATGTGTCATATTTATTTTTTGTAGTGGGCATTTAAAATATGAGTAAAAATTTATAAATGCAGATATTTGTAATGTATAAGTAAATATTCATTTGTTACTATAAAGGCTGTGTGCTTATACATTCCTGGGGAAAATATATATTATTATCTCTGGTGAATAAAAGCACTTGGCACTATATAAAATTGAAGGGATGCTTGGATCTTTTTATTTTATTTTATTTTATTTTATTTTATTTTATTTTATTTTATTTTATTTTATTTTATTTTATTTTATTTTATTTTATTTTATTTTATTTTATTTTATTTTATTTTATTTTATTTTATTTTAAGAAAAGGTTTTTTGTGGCCCAGACTGACTTCAGATGTGCTATGTAGCAGAGGATGACCTTGGACTATTGATTGTTCTCTCTCTACCTCCCAAGAGTTGAGATTTCAGGCCCATGCCATCACTCACAGCTCTTGGATGTCGGTCAGGTTTGTTATGTAGCCCGGGGTTTCTCCAGGTTGGAGCCAGTAACTTCTGCTGCCAACCTCTCTCTCTCTCTATCTCTATCTCTCTCTCTCTCTCTCTCTCTCTCTCTCTCCCTCCCTCCATCCCTCCTTCCTGTGTGTGGGGGGGCGGGGGTGGGGGATGTGTTCCTGCATGAGTCTTGGCCTGCTATAGCACGTCCAGAAAGACAGAGAGACCAGACAAATTTAATTTATTTATTTGATTAGAAAATTCAATTTTCAGATTAATTCTATTCAAGGGAGAAGCAAGAGACTAGATTGCTACCCCAGAAGAGCCCACAGTACGTACCATTGTCAATGGAAATAAAGACATACATAAGCACAGGTGTGGTGTGGTACAGATAGAAGGTGGGTTGTAGTGAGTCCAGGGCAGATCTTCATATATACATTTATATAAGTGTGTGTGTGTGTGTGTGTGTGTGTGTGTGTGTGTGTGTGTGTGTATGTGTGTGTGTGTGTGTACGTGACGGGAGTTCTAGGTTATAGATTTGACTTTACGTACCAGCTTAGCTGCGCACAGCTGTGTGTTGCTTTCCTGGCCTGTAAAAGCGAGACCACATTATTTTCCTGTACACCTGGAAAAGGGGACGCAGAGAGCACACTTCAGTTTTATTTGAGAAGGTGCTGTCTTTTCACCTACGAAGACTGAGAAAAGCTCTCCAAATGTCACATGTGTTAGTTCATTCCTCTTTGTGTTCTAGAGAGCAGAAAAGGAAAATATTGCATCAGCAGGGGTATGCTGACCTCTGATGGCCAGATGTAAAAGTACGGCTGGCATGCGGCCCACTAGACCATGAGAAGCTCTCCCCAGACCTCTTACGTTTTATACTGTGAACTGCTCAAGAGTCACTGAGAGGAAGATGAGGGTAAGGTGTCATCTGGTCGGCTGTCCTTTTTCCAAGGAGGACTTTATTATATCAGCCTAAACTAGGGAGCTGCTAAACCCACTCAAGTTATCTAAAAATGTTTCTGAGAGTAAATGGGAGTAATAAAAGAGTGTGTCCCGCTTCCTCTACATTCTAGGAATGATTCATTAACATTTGAAGTGTCGTTATCAGAAATCCACACTCTGTGAATGGGCAATTACCATTTGAAAGACTCTTGAGGAACCCACAGTAGAGAAAAGGCTGACAGTCATGTTTCCAATATTGCTATCTAAATCTGCAAGAAATTTGTTGATTAGCATGAATGACATTTAAAATGACATTTCATGGTATTATTTATGGATTTTGATATGTTCAATTGGCTAGAAATGATGTGCAGGCATCTTAGCTCTCTTAGGAACACACACATGTATGAACAGGTGCACATAACCCAGTTTAGATAGGGGGCCATAATTGGTCCTTATGGACCAGTAGCTTAACTGAGTTTATTCTCTGTTTGACATAACTGAAGATGCAGGGTCCCACCATTAGCCCCATCAGAATAAGAATCAATGATCTGGCTAA
Source organism: Peromyscus eremicus (assembly GCF_949786415.1). Lineage (NCBI taxonomy): Eukaryota > Metazoa > Chordata > Mammalia > Rodentia > Cricetidae > Peromyscus > Peromyscus eremicus. The sequence continues at coordinate 7,346,441 of NC_081434.1, forward strand.
TGTTAACAGGTGGTCAGCCATGGGGACCAGCTGAACAGAGACTGATACCATTGGTCTGATCTAATCTCTCTTTCTTTCCTTTTTTTGCGATAAGGTTTTCCCTAATTACTCCTGATGGGTTGGCATAGAAACAGCAAGATTCTCCTAAGTCCTCCCTGATTCATCTGAAGGAGGTCTAGTCTCCTTCAGTTCTGTAGGACTACCTTGGCTCTCCAGCATGGAAGTAGAATTTTCCAAATGGCCTAGGTCTAAGTCTGTTTGGGAACTGAGTTCCCCGAAGTTTTGGTCCCCAACAGTCAAGGCTGAGGTGCCTTTGGCAGTTGTACTGGCTTTTCCTGCCTCAACTAGAATTGGGATCAGAATTGAGGCCCATTTGACCTTCTCTAGCATTGAGTCAAGGCCAATATTGAACTGTCCTCTCTTCTCCATGGGGGATAGCACAGACCAGTAGACATAGAGTTGGGCTGTAACTTTCCAGTGAGTCAGAGGACACACACTTAGTCATACCATTAGTACAAGCAAGACAGGTGATTTGAGGACTTGATGCAGGTACCTTGTCCTTGGTAGGATGACTCACCATTAGCAGGGCATGCATAAAATTGTAATCCCTGAAGACCCTTTTCCAGCTAGTCTTCTCCACAACCTGATTTGCTGACCCCTGTCCATTCCCTAGATCCCAGTTGTCCCGTCCCTGTAAGGGACATTGGAGAGAAGAGGTCCACCTAATAGATAGAGTTTCCCATCCCGGGTTTTTCTGAATTCCCATATCCAGGTTTGGGGCTGATGGGAATTGTGTATCCCAAGTTAGGAAACTCTGGCCTGTCTTATCTTTAAGGGTCTGAGGTCCAAGAGATGAACCATTTGTCCTGAGTGACTTTTTCTCCCCAGGGGATTACACCAGCTGCTGTGGATTGTCGGAAAAGGGAGGGATTTCTTATATATTCTTCCAATTACTATTATTCTTATATTTCCTCCAGTTCTTCCAATTATACAGGTCACTGGTAGAGAAGGACTAGTAAACCGTGAATGGGGAAGGAGTTGAACTGCAGGTTTTCCCACTAGGTGTGACTGGGGGAGCTACTTCCTCCTTCCCAGTCACAACCAACCATCTGCTGAGAGTAGGTAGGGGAGTGACAGGGAGAGAGAGAGAGAGAGAGAGAGAGAGAGAGAGAGAGAGAGAGAGAGAGAGAGAGAGAGAGAGAAACAGCACAGATCAGGTAACTATTTCCTCTTCCCCCGCATACACTTTGCTTAGACAGCAGGAACTCTCCTGGATGAGAGGCCAGCCCTTCCCAACCTCCACACAAGATACAGGACCAGGACCCTGGACCACAAAGGGGTGTCAAGTGATTAAACCATCCAGAAGCAAGCACTCTGGAGCAGGAGGGTGGAGGTAGGTCAATTTCTTTCAGCGAGGCTGAGAGAGCAGATGAAGGGTTTGAGTTTCTCTGGGCAAACTGGCGGGACCGAAAGGATTTGGGTTCCCAACAAGAGGGCACAGGTCTTCAGCCAAGGGGCGAGGGGTCTCGCACATGATAAAACCGTTGGTTACGATAAGGAAACTAGCAATAGTAGCAGCCAGGATGACCACTGCCGCCACTGGAAGGGGCGGGGGAAGTGCAGGCGATCGGGCACGGCCAGTGAGCCTGAAGAAAACTGGGTGCTGTCTCTGGGGTGGCATTGGTGGTTGGCTCGCTCCTCCTTCCACCTCAGATCTGTTTATCTGATTCGCCAACCACCAGAACTGACAAAGTCACACAGAGAAACACACAGGGAGATGCAGTAACACAGAAAGGCACGTATTAAAGACAACCAGGGCTGGCTGCCACACAATCGTACACAGGAACAGACCAGGGGAGTCTGGTGATATCTCACATGGATTCTGGACACAGGAGATACAGTCAAGTCCAACCTTCCCTCTTGTGTCCAAACCAGATGGCACCTCCTGAAGACCAAACTTACCTCTGGAGGTGTTCAGACCAGCTGACTTTCAATTTGCCTGTTTTTTTTTTTTTCTTTTCAATGGCAGCAAATGGTGCTTCCAGAGCACTCAGCTGGTGATCAGTCAACTCTGTAGGAGTCCTCTCCAGCTAACATACTCTTCCCTGCTCCTTGGGGTCTCTAGGCCCTTAAGTGTTTGTGGTCCAGTCTCTGAGAATCTCACTGGGACCTTCAAAATGTTATGGGATGCCAACCAAAGAAAACTACTAGACACAGTCTATAGCCAATTGAAAGTCTTTATTCCAGACAGCTGGGACTACATTCAGGTATTCAGGAGCCAAATGTATCACCAAGCATTTAGAAAAAGGAGCTTTTAAAGGCAAAAATCATATCCTGCTATCTTACTTGGCATCTGCGCAAGGGATTGGGGGAGGGGTTTGAGCAAGCAAGCAGTTTAACATAAGCTAAGCTAAGTTAGCTACAGCATCTTGACTTTGGGTTCCTAGAATAGAGTTGGGTAGTTTTCTACAGGATTCTCCATCAAGGAGATCAAATTCATGTTAAACCTGAAATGGCTTCAGCAAGAGCACAAGAGAGAGGAACCTCTGCACTCTCCTGCCCTGTCACAAAAATCTTACCCAAACTAAAGGAAAACATACCCATGCAAATAGAAACAAGAAGAACACAGAGTCCTAGTGTGGTGGTTTGAATAAGAGTGGCCCCTGTAGGCTCATATATTTGAATGCTTAGTCATCAGGGAGTGGCACTGTTTGAAAGGATTAAAAGGATTAGGAGGTGTGGCCTTGTAGGAGGAAGTGTATCATGGGCCTGTCCTTTGAGGATTTAAAAGCCCATCCCAGGCCTAAGCTCTCTCTCTTTGCCTAAGGATCAGGATCAGCAGTAGCTCTCAGCTACTGCTCCAACACATGCTGCCATGCTTCTTGCCACGATGATAATGAATTAAACCTCTCAGACTATAAGCAAGCCTCCAATTAAATGCCCACATTGGGTGCCAGATATGGCAAGACATCCATGGAGTCTGCTTAAAGGGCAAGGAATTTAGTAGGGGTTAAAAACTTACTATAGCTTGAGAGATTTATCGGAGGTGGAAAGCTGAGCTATGGTTCACGCTCTTCTTCTGCCTGGTCCATCTCAACATCCAGAACCATGAGGGAGAGAGGACAACTTGGACGTACATCTCAGGTCTTAAGGGTCCCAAGAGGCCACACCCCAGGGGCATGTATTTCAAGGTCATAAGCAGGTAGAGCAGTTGCCTGCTACATCTCTAGGGGCAATGTTCAAGGTCATAGCCAGAATAGCTACCCACTACACATCCCAGGCCTAAGCTCTCTCTCTCTCTCTGGCTAAGGATCATGATGTAGCTCTCAGCTGCTGCTCCAAAGCATGCTGCCACACTCCTTGCCGTGATGATAATGTAGAAAACCTCTCAGACTATAAGCAAGCCTCCAATTAAATGCTTCCTTTTATAAGAGTTGACTTGGTCATGGGTCTCTTCATAGCAAGAGAACAGTGACAAAGACACCCAAAACACAAAAACAGAAACAAAAAACAACAAAAAGACACTCAGTTAGACAAGATCAGAAATAAAACTCCCCAAGGCATTAAAATTAAATTAAATGAAAACATTAAATATACAGAACAAAGAAAGATTACTGAATGCTGCAAGGGAAAAACACAAGTCACATATAAAGGAAAACCCATCAGAATAACGGAGTTAAATAAAGTGTTTGCTCATGTCTTCCTAGATCCCTTGAATTCTTTGATGAACTGTATGGTTTCCTTTTAAATTCGGCATCCTGGGTTTTATCTAGGTAGCACTTACCAGAGATCACATCTGTAGGACTGGTGGTTTTGATGGGTGACGTGTTAGCTCTGTCATTTCTGTTGTTTCTGTTTTTGTGACTTGACACTGACATTACAGCCCTGGGGACATTGAATGTGGATGAAAATGCATGCACACACTTGGGAACTGCATACAGGTGAACATGCTCACACATGCCGGCATAACAGCACCCGAAAACCGCCTGCCAATGAACACTGGCATACGAGCCATCACAGGACTGCACTCAGAAACCGAAAATGTGTGAAGACGCAAATGAATGCCTACGTGGCAGCACTTGGAAATTGCATGCCTGTGAATCGGTGCGTATACCCCTACGTGTGACAGTTCTCAAATAATGCAAACATGTGACTATGCTTGGACATGCTGACATATGATCGTTCTCGGGTAGTCCACGGTGGGAGCTTCCTTTTGGAGAAGGCATGGGTGAGAAACTTCCATGGGTGAGAGAACCTGGGAGCCATCCTCCAGCCTTAAAAGGAGCTTAAGCCTTCACTGGCTGAAACTTGGGCAACTGTAGCTGTAGCTTTCATTTAACCACTGTATTGTGTGAGGCCTGTCTTTCTGACCCTCACAAATCAGGTCACAAAGGGCAGTTGTTTGAAACCTAAGCTTCAGGATCGTTGATCCCACAGCCACAGAAAACTAACTTAACTGTGGGAAGGACCCTGTCACTTGGGGGTTCAGAGTATGCAGGCTATCGTACTCTGAATACATTCAGTGATCTTGTTCTAGCTCTTTGTGTCCCCTGTCATTCTCCTGTTCTTTACACAAAGCCTCGTGAGCCTCCGCCTGGAATGAAAATATGATTCTGTGCTCTTCAGGATGGTGTTCTGATCGCTTTTCAGGTGCACGAGCCCTGTGGTTTAAAGGTATTAGAGGCTCTTCTAGACCGCTCAGAGGGGATCCTTGACTTTCTTATCATGCTTTAAAATGAAAATCACACCCCTCCCAGCCTGTCACTTTCTCCCTAAGCTCTGTCAGTCAGTTGTGGCCCCCATTTCCAATTTAATTTGCAGGAAAAGCCAGAGCGCCATAGGCACTTCCTTCTAAGAAACCACAGATGAAAATTTCCAGCCGTTCTGCTAGCTCATGAGTGTCTCATTTTTCATATTACCTAGACAATTCTTGTTTTTCTGTCCCACCCGATCATACATGAACTCCTCTTCTGTACTCCAGTCCCTGGAGCTGCTTCTGTTCCCGTCTGTGTTCAGTAAGGTAATAGCAGCCTTGCTGGCTGTTCAGAGGAGACACTATGGTAGGGAAGTGGCACTTCAAAGTCCTTGGAAGAACTGAGAGAATGGGATGGAAGCCGGGAGGCAGCACTGGGAGTACTGAGCTCAGGATCAGCGAGCTGCTTAGTGCTTAACTTAGTCATGTGTATCACCACACAGGGTTCAGGAAAGGTAAGGATGAGTTTATGCGTTCATTCTGCCGTACCCCTCTCACGGAGTGGTTTCTAGCCAGGTGTGCTGGCTAGTCCTTTGTCAGCTTGACACAAGTGGGACTCACCTAAGTGGAGGGAACCTCAGTTGAGAAAATGCCTTAACAAGACCTGGCTATAGGTAAGCCAGAGGGGAATATTCTTGATTAATGATTGAGGTGGAAAAAAACCAGCCCACTGAGGGTGGTACCACCCCCTAAGCACGGGGTTCTAGAGTGTATAAGAAAAAGCAGTACATGAGGAGCAAGACCAGTGTCTTAGTTAGGGTTTTTGTTGCTGTGAAGAGACACCATGACCACGACAACTCTTGTAAAGGAAAACATTTAACTGGGTGGCTTACAGTTCAGAGGTTTAGTCCATTATCATCACAGTGGGACATGGCGGCATGCAGACAGACATGGTGCTGGAGAAGGAGCTGAGAGTCCTACATCTTGATCTGTAGACAATAGGAAGTGAACTGTCCTAGGTGTAGGTTGAGCATAGGAGACCTCAAAGTCCACCCCCACCATGACACACTTCCTCCAAGGCCACACCCACTCCAGAAAAGCCACACTTCCTAATAGTGCTACTCCTTATGAGCTTATGGGGGCCAATTACATTCAAACTACCACAGCCAGTAAGCAGCATTCCTCCATGGCTTCTGTTTCAGTTCTTCTTTCAGGTTCTTGCCTTGAGCTTTGGCCCTGAATTCCTCTGATGATGGACTGTGATGTGGAAATATAAGGAAAAAAAAAAAAACAACCTTTCTTTCCCAAGTTGCTTTTGATCATGGTGCTTTATTATAACAAGAGAAACCCTAATTAAGGCACTGTGTTTTAACTTGGGCCTTGTGAACAACAATAAAAGCAACTACTTAAAAAAAAAGATTTATTATTTTCATGTGTGTGTGTGTGTGTGTGTGTGTGTGTGTGTGTGTGTGTGTGTGTGTTTGTAGGAGGATCAGCATGAGAGTGCTGGTGCCCACAGAGGCCAGCAGAGGTCACTAAATCCCTCGGAGTTGAAGTTACAGGTGGTTGTGAGCAGCCCAATGTGGGTGCTGGGAACTGAACTCAGTCCTCTATAAAAGCAGTGTTTGCTGTCAATCACGGAGCCATCTCTCCAGCCCCAAAGCAGCTACTCTGTGATGTTGTCTATTCTCTCCTGCAAGCATAGGGAGATGCTGAGTAATCCCAGACTCGACCTGGTTTTGGTTACAGAGCCCTTCCCTTACTAAGTATTATTATGCACTTGACGGCCTACCTCCTTTACCTGAACACACTATACACACCGGGTCAGAGTAATTAAAAGAGCAGGCCAGACTTTAGAAAGTGAAGTCTGGGTATTTATTTCCTTGGCTTCTTCCTTTTTGAGTTACTTTTGACCACTACAACCTCAATTAAAAATTGTAGGCTGCTCAGGACCCCTCTAGAATCCTTTCTGTCTCTGGGTTCCAGTGATGATTCCAAGCACAGGTGATTGCTACTGAGGTTGTCCTTTTAAATGTCCCTTTATTAAGCCTTCCCCAGTTTTCCCCAGGTTATTTCTGCTGGTGGTTTCTTGCTGATTTACAAATTTAATCTTTTACATGTTCATTATGCAGAGTTCTCTGTGATATTAAAAATGATTTAAGTAGTAACTATATGAAGATTAAACTATCGATTGCAAGTAGTTATTTTTGAACAGGAAAGTATTAATTCTTTCCGGAGAGAAAAGGTATTTATTCATGAAGTTACTAATGTAAGTGTTACTAATGACTATATCAATAGCTCCCTAAACAAAATTTGCATCAATTTCAAGATGTAAATATCAGAACTGGGAGGTGTGAATCTCCCACAATTGGCAGTGGTACCTATTAAGGAAATGTTTTTATGATTCCAGAACTAACAGAATTCTCATCTCAAGCAAATTAAGGTAAAAAATCATAGCACACAAAGGCTGCTTATGGGCCAGAAAGTTGTGGCTTGGCCTTAGATATGTTTCTTTCCTTGAGACTGACCAGTATGAATTTTTTGCTGTTGTTATGATGTTGGGATCAAGCCCAGGACCTTGAGAATGCTGGCTGGTATTCTATCAGAGTCATATCCTCAGTCCTAAACTTTAAAAACAACGTTACCTGCTGTTCAGATTACAGAGTCTCCCAACACACGTGTGCTGGGTTCACGCAGAACAGAATCTAATTCCTGTGTCTGGTTTGAGGGTGTGAATCCTAGCCCAGGTTATTTCATGAACTAATTACATCTGTTCATGGAGGACCTCTTCTTTCTTCCTGTCTGAAGAACAGGTGCCTCAACTGTCTACCAGTTTGACCTAGAATCTCTGTGTGGTCAAAAATGAAGAGGCAGCATCATAATGTGAGAGTGTAAGGAAGAACCCTTGAGAGACTATGAACAGAAGACAATCTTGACCCAGTCTGAATTCTCCAAGGTGTCTCTGGCTGAGATGCAGACGATATGGAGTTGGGCGTGGGCAGATGTGGCCTCCGGGCAGGGATGTAAAAGCCCATTCTCAGATCCGGAGGGAAAGAAGCAGTGGCTGGATGAGTGGTTGTGGAAATCAAGACAGACAGATGGACTTTAGAAATGTCTCCCAGGACTTGGTAAGTGGATCTAGAGAGAGCGGAGAGGGGAGGAAACAAAAGATCACGGAGAGCTGGTAGCCTGCCATGATTGCTGCAGCTGGGCACATGCTCCTGCTGAGGTCTGGAGGAAGGAGATGGAATCGGCTGAGAGCCGACAAGCTCAGAGTGGGCGCCCGTAAGAAAGATATCCCAACCTCAGTGCTCAACAGGTCTAGATGCTCAGTTCAAGGGGCTTGCCTCATACTTAAAGCGGATATGAAGTATTCTTTAGTTGGTGGGAGTGAAAGGAAAGTAAAAAGGTAAATATGAAAGAAAAGTGGAGCTTGAGCCTGCATTACTGAAACAGGGCCATAGTCACGTGAGCAGAGGCTAATCTCAGAGTAAAGCTGTCAATCATACACAATCTCCGCCCTCAAAGTTTCTACTGTCAGCAGAAACAAACTCAGAAATTCAAGTTTAAACATTCAGTGCTACTTTTAGGAAGAAATACATTGTATTTGGCTCATTTGCTTTTTTAGACTTATCAAGTTTATTTTGCTTCCTTGTTATCTTCTGAATTCTTTTGAGTGCTCGTCTGGATACTGGCTCCTTCATTTCGATGCTTATGTGTGTATGCTTCCCATGCTCATTGGTAGTGTTCCATGTTCATATATTTCTTCTTAAACTTTAATAGAAGCAAAACCTCTTTAAAATTGCCTGGCAGTTGAAGAAATATCTCACAAGGAGAAGCAATGTATATGTATGTATGAAATTACTATGTAACCCAAAATACACCACAAGCTTATTCTTTATATAGCATTTTTACAAATGCAGCTTTAAATTTTTAACAGAATTTTCTCCAAAGACTTAAGTACATAAAGCTAAATTCTAGGGAAAATATGCTTTCCCTAAAAATCTATTTAGTTTGAAACCAGGACACGTTATGTCTAGAGCAAGGAATGTATTTTTGGCAGTAGAAATAGGGCGTTCTTTCTTTAAAATGCAGCAACATAATTGGAAAGTAGGGAAAGTTGAATGAGTTAAGACCCAATAAAATAAATGAATCTGAAATTCCATCTGCTGAGAGACGGGCAGACTTGGGAACTTTTAGTTATGGCTGGGTTAAATTGATCGTCGGAGCCAGAGTGATGGCTCGGTGGTGAAGGACTGAGTTCTAAGCACCCACGTCAGGCAGCTCATGATTGCCTACAACTCTAGCTTCAGGAGATCTGATGCCTCCTTCTGACCTCCAATCACCTGCTCACACATGTTCATACATAAAACAGAGAGAGAAAGAGAAAGAGAGAGAGAGAGAGAGAGAGAGAGAGAGAGAGAGAGAGAGAGAGAGAGAGGAGGCATAAATGCACATCACATACATGTACATAAATAATAAAATAAATCTTAAAACTTACAGATGATTGCTAATAATGTTGTCTACTATTAAGCTGTAAGTAGCTGGCAGGAAAGAGTCACCCTGTCCAGGTAATTCCAAATGATGAATGGACACGGATCAAGAGCTCAGGCATAGCAGGACTTGGACAGGAACTGTGCTGTGGAGATAAACCTAAAGCTTCAAAACTCAGAGAGACTACCTTAGTGTCCTTTCTGGTAAACATACATTAATCCTAGTATGAGTTTTCATGCACATTGCTGGGAACATGTAATAATATCCATGTATTTCTACATGGCTTAGTAACACAGTTTATGTCTGTACAATACTGTTTAATGATGAGGAGTGAAGTGTTTTTATAGTATCAAATTATTATAGTAGTATATTATATTTTATATCCTGAGGTTTTGGGGGTAACATGTTTAATAATTGTATTAGTTGGAGTCCATTCAGGCCAAAAATGTTGTGTATTATTTATTTATTTATTTATTTATTTATTTATTTATTTATTTATTTATTTTCGAGACAAGGTTTCTCTTTGTAGTTTTGTTGCCTGTCCTGGATTTCCGCTCTGTAGACCAGGCTGGCCTCGAACTTACAAAGATCTGCCTGGCTCTGCCTCCTGAGTGCTGGGATCAAAGGTGTATTTTATTTTTTTAATTACTTATTTTTTTAATTATTTCTTTTACTTTTGAGATTATAATATAATTAATGGCACTTCCCCTTCCCTTTTTCCTCCCTCCAAATGGACATATATATATATATACACACACACACACACACACACATATTTCCAAATAGAACCTGCTCACCCTCTATAATGCTACTTCTATGTATGTTCTCAGGCTGACCATTTGATTTTGGATACCAGTGGGTAAGCTCTTCCCCGAGGAAGCCTCTCCCACTCTCAGCCTTCTTTAGTTGCCTGTAGTTCTTTGTAAAAACCTGAGGCCTCATGGTCTTCCCACTGTTCCGGCTTGCTCTAGTACCCTAGGGAGAAGGTGTGGGTGAAGAGAGTCAGGGAAACTCACTGGGCTACTTCCTAGAGAATGTGGGTGTACTGGGATTAAAGGCTCATGTCACCACACTTGGCTGTCAGATTAAGGGCATGGGCTACCACTGCCTGACTTCTGTTCCCAGCTTGCTATGACCTCTGATCTCCGGGCAAACTTTATTTACTAACATAGAAATAAAAATCATATTTCAGCACAACTAAAATATCACCACAAGCATTCAATGAAATCTTGAATCAGGAGGCAGAGTCAGGAACTAGTTGACAGGAAGTAGCCATAGAGAGTTAGAGGGAGTCCAGAAAACAGATAGAGAAATGCATAGGAAATAGCAGGGAGGGACTTTGAGTTGGTGGTCTTTTTTGGTTGGGAAAGGCAGAAGACTTGTTCTCTTGCTGGGTCATCAGCTAAGGAGGAAGGTCAACTGGTTGCTTCTCGGCCTCTCTGAACTAGCAGGTTTTCACCCCAACATCTGACTCCTGAGTCTTTATTGGTAAAATAGAATGATAGAGACTTAGTTAAAAACTACATTTGGCTTCAGAGGCAGAGGCAGTTCTGGCGGGATGCAAAAGTCCTGCTGGGCCTCGGCCTGAGCATTGGCTTAGTGATTGTAGAGCCTCAGTCAGAGGCTGAAACAACAGTAGATTCAGGTGCAGCTGCTGTGCCAACGATAAAACAACAAGGTAGGGCAGGTTCTGGTGGAATCCTAGATGTAGGTTGCGGTACATGCAGGGGTGGCCAGACAAAAGTGGTCAGCGGAACATGGGACGCTGGCTAGATTAGGATAGATGCTGGAGAAAAATGTGGGAGATCTGGCTGCTTGAGTTTATTTAGTCAGAAAGAAGGGCCTCTGACTTCGGCTGTGCTAAGCGAGCACAGGTTGAGGAGTCCGTAGTATCAAGTAAAATCATGGAGGAGGGTCATCCTCATGAGTCCACAGGTCCTCCTCTGTGCCACGTTCACTACCTGCTGAGCATGTGCCTGCAACTGTCACCAGAGAAGAGCATGGTCATGACGTGTCCTCTACAGGCTCCCAAGTGGTGGTGCTATTTGGGAAGGTTGTGGGACCTTTAAGAGGCAGGTCCTGGATGGAGGAAGTGAGGCACTGGCAGCAAGCCTTGAGGCATTATTTCTAGGCTCCCCTTACTGAGTATGGATGCAACATGACCAACTGGCCTCTTAGTCCTGTGCTGCCTGCTGGTATCTTCTCCAAATGATGGATTGCATCCCTCTGGAATTCTAAGACTGGGTGAGCGCTTTCTCTCTCAAGTTGCTTTTGTCAGAGTATTTTACCATAGCGACAGGAAACAAACTGAGACACTTCTCTCTGGGATCTCTGCAAAGGCCTCTTTTCAGTTCTCGCTGCCTCATTCTTTCCCAGTCAGCACCCAAACCTTTTAAGACAGAGGCTTGTCAAAGTTCACCAGGAGTCCAACCTTCATTGTTTATCCTGCCAATTTTGGTTTGACTTTCAGAAATCCTCAAGCCACGAGAGATTCATTTTTTTTTTTTTTCAGGAAAGTCCTAGAGGAGTTCTCTGTGCTCAACAATCTGAAGATTCTCCTTGGGCAAGCTTCAGTTGTCTGTATCCAATCAAATCCACAGCCATTGTCAAACTTCTACTGGACATTTTTCTTTGGCAACAGTTGTGCGGTCTTTCAATACTTAGCTCTCTATAGGTTTTAAATTCTAAGCAACTAATAGTGGAAATTTAATAAATTGTTCTGCCTTGCATGTTGAATACAAATGAAGTGTATATATATGTTGAATACAAATGAAGTGTGTATATGTTGAGTACCAATGAAGTGTATAATGTTGAGTACCAATGAAGTGTATATATGTTGAGTACAAATGAAGTACATGTTCTTGAGTACAAGTAGAATGTATACTGAAAACAAGACCCTTTACTTCCTTTAACTTCAGCTCAGAGAACCAATCCTAGCTCCTCCTCTTCAGTTTTCTTATACTATTATTAGAATGAAAGAATCTGAGTTTCAGCAGTTGACTGTTAAAGCAGAAGTGACCGTGTATCTTTCAAGTATGAGGAGTTTCAATGTAAAGAACTACAGAGCTGCAGGTCTTTAGACAGGCTAGCAGAGAGAAAAAATCATTCAGCTGAGAGTCTTCACCTGAAACATGGAAGTGTGTGGATCACTTGGGAGGGACCATGAAGCTTGCATCCAGAGACTCTCTGTGTGGGTAGACTCAATGTGTACAATTGTAGAGAACTGCACACTGGCTAAGAGTTGGTCTGTGCCTTTAAGGATGCTACAATCTTTGCTTCCCAAAGTTCTTGAACTAGAGCTTTAATGCCTAAGCAATAGTACTGAGAAGGGGTGGGAAGCTTTAAGAGATAATTAGGCCGGGCGGTGGTGGCGCACGCCTTTAATCCCAGCACTCGGGAGGCAGAGCCAGGCGGATCTCTGTGAGTTCGAGGCCGGCCTGGGCTACCAAGTGAGTTCCAGGAAAGGCACAAAGCTACACAGAGAAACCCTGTCTCGAAAAACCAAAAAAAAAAAAAAAAAAAAAAAAAAAAAAAAAAAAAAAAAAAAAAAAAAAAAAGAGATAATTAGGTCATTCTGAAGTCAAGCCAGTTCTGCCTTCACAGGACTGGGTTAATTCTCTAGGGAGTGAGTAGGCTCTTGATTTTGTAGGACTAGAGTCCCTACTTGAGTGTGGGTCACTGGGAAGCAACGGCAGCTCTCGTGCTTCCTTCCTTCCACATATGCTCACTTGTCCTTCTCCCTTTCTACTATGTTAAGATATAGAATAAGGGCCTGCCTAGGTCCTGGTACTATGCTGCTCTTTTTGCAGCCTCCAGAACAGTGAGCTAATAAAATTTCTTCCTTTATAAAGGACCTAGCCTCACATGTTTAATTATAATAACTAAGATAAAAATTCAAAAACAACAGAACAGCATTTTGTGGTATGAAAATGACATAAAATTGATATTTCAATAACTGTAAATAAAATGTATTGGAAAGCAATGACACGCACTTATTTAGACCTTGTGTGTGACTGTTTTTGCATTGTGATGGCAGAAAAAATACTATGGCAGAGGTTATATGCCCAGAAAAGACTAAACTATTTAGGATCTAAGCCTTTACAGAAAAAAGTTGCTGACCCACAGTCTGTGTTGGACTGCAGTTAGTGAGGCAGAATACTGGCTTCTCTCTATCTTCTGTCTTCTAAACCTCATGATAATGCTCACCGGCTGAACCTTAGGTAATACGATGAGAATAATTTTGGAAAATTATTCTTCCCCAGGATGCATAAAGATCATATTGAATTCACACCAAACAATTGAAATGGCTACCTGGGAATCCCTAAGACCATTTGTGAAGTGTATGATTAGCTAGGATGACCCATAAGACTTAGGTAAGCTGTTCTGGTCACATAGGCTCATAGGGCAGAATCCAGGGGACATGAACCCCCAATTATCCCAGGGGAACTAGATGGAGCAAGCTTAATTCTCTCAGTGAAGACAAGCCACAGCACACGTGGAGGATTTTCCACAAAACTCTTCTGAGCTTTGGTGCCCAGGAATTCCATTGATGCTGTTATCTAGCACAAACTATACAATACTCCAAATCTCGGTAAGTAAGGACACCCTTTTTAAGTGAGTAATGTATGTCAAGTTCTTGAAGGCCATTTCCTAGAAACCAGTTGGACTCATTTTTCTGGAATGTGCAGGGACTGCAAAATATTGCCCTCTGAGTTAACTCTTTAATAAATGTGGATCTCAAAGATCTTCAGAGCTATCTGCTTAAATATCCTTTTTGAAGATAAGTAAATAAAGGTTTTGAAGACTAATGGATATGGATTTAAGGATCATTTTTGTTACTTAAAAGCACTTGGACCTTGATACCTTATTAACCTCTTTGAGATTTTTCTTTTCTTTTCTTTCTTTCTTTTTTTGGTCATAGGTCCTTAGTTAATAGTGTACTAGCTAGTTTGTGTATCAACTTGACACAAGCTATAGTCATCAGAGAGGAAGGAGCCTCAGTTGAGGAAATGCCTCCCTGAGAGCCAGCTGTAAGGCATTTTCTTAATTCGTGATTGATGGAGGAGGGCCCAGTCAATTGTGGGTGGTGCCATCCCTGGGCTGGTGGTCCTGGGTTCTATAAGACAGCAGGCTGAGCAAGCCAGAGGAAGCAAGGCAGTAAGCAACACTTCTCCGTAGCCTCTGCATCAGCTGCTGACTCCAGGATCCTGGCCTGTTTGGGTTCCTGTCCTGACTTCAGAGATGAATAGCAACGCTAAAATGTAAGCCAAATAAACCCTTTTCTGTCTGTCTTGCTTTTTGATCATGGTGTTTCAACAAAGCAATAGAAACCCTAAGACAAATTGGTACCAGGGTAGTGGGGGACTTCTGTAACAGACACGACCATGTTTGGGAGGATTGTGGAAGGACTTTGGAACTTTGGGCTAGAAGAACTATTGAGTGTTAGGAGCTCTGTGGGATGTTCTGTGGAACCTTGGAAGATAAGAATGTTGAGAGCAGTGCAGAAGATGGAGGCATGGCTTGTGAAATTTCACAGGGAAAATTACAGAATCTATCAAGGCCATTGCTATTTTGATTTAAGATTCTGTAGTTCTGGTTAGCTGGGGCTGGAGAATCAGCTGTGATTAACAAGATACCAGAACTACTGAAGTGAAACCTTTATGTTACTGGGACAATTGATGCTGGTCAGCTGGAGCTAATAAATTAGCGTTGATTAAGAAGAGACCAGCATCACTGAGGTGAAATCTGGGAAGTATTTTCTGAGAACACAGAGAAGCTGTTCCAGAGGCAGCCAAGGTTGTACCTTCTACTGGCAGCAGGACTTGGTAATGTATGAGAGTCACCCAGGTGGTACTGGTTTTGAAGGCACGAAGGGGTCATGGAGATCAGCTGAGGCCTGGCACTATGAGAGGTTAGTAGAGGCCATTGGTGAAGGGGCAGCCTCAGTGGCAGTTGGAGGCCCAGAACTGAAGGGGTCAAGCAAAGAAGTTGAGGCTTCGCACCATGAAGAGAGCCTATGAGAGGCTATTGGTGGAAGTGCAGCCCAGTTGCAGCAGAAGACCCCAGCGTTTTGGAGATGTCAGTACCATTGGATGACTACCAAGAACAGCAGCAGCGGTGGAGTGGAGCCAGCCACGCTCTAGAAGCTGTGTGGAGGAGTCCAGAAGACCATGAGTGGATCCCAGCCAGTGGAAGGTAGGAATTTGTTTTTGCTTTGATTTGATTGTAACTGTGCCCTGGCTTTTCCTGCTTGAAGTAAGAAAGTAGTATTTTATTGGAGCCCTTGAGAACTTTGAAATTTCAAAGACTTTTGATTTTAAGAGATTGACTATTGTAAAGGTACTGAAGTTTTAATGTGTTTGAATTTATAAAAACTGGGATGTTTAAAGATATTTGTTTTTAATGTGAGATCTTGGGGATGAATAAGAAAGGAAGGGTTGTGACTCAATAGTGATGGGTTCATGTGTCAAGTTGACAAGGAATCAGTTACACTGGCTGGTTTTGTGTGTCAATTTGACCCACAAAAGCTAGAGTCATCAGAGAGGAAGGAGACTCAGCTGAGGAAATGCCTCCCTGAGATCCAGGTGTAAGGCATTTTCTTAGTGACCAATGGGGAGGGCCCAGCCCCTGGTGGGAGGGGCCATCCTAGGCTGGTGGTCCTGGGTTCTATAAGAAAGAAGGCTGAGCAAGCCAGTAAGCAGCTCCCCTCCATGGCCTCTGTACCAACTCTTGCCTCCAGGATCCTGGCCTGTTTGAGTTTCTGGCCTGACTTCTTTCAGTGATGAACAGCAATGTTGAAGTGTAAGGCAAATAAAGCCTTTCCTCCCTAATTGCTTTTTGATCATGGTGTTTCACCACAGCAATAGAAAGCCTAACTAAGACAATAGGTTATATTCAGGATGGAGTTAGAAGTGATAAGAATCAAGAAGGATTTAGGTCAAAACATTTTTAGATAATAAAACAATAGTTATTTTTTATTCCATCAGTGTTTCTTGAAAATGTGTTTTAGTGATTAATACAGGTAGAAGTAAAAAATCCTACTCTATTAAAAACAAGGATGGTTATACACTAGCACTGTGGGGACATTTGTATCAGAAGAGATGACAGGTTGTTTTGCAAATACTTGGAAAGGCCCTTTCAGAATGAAGAGTAAGATTCTCCAAGGCTTAACCTGCCAAAGAAGTGATGGAGTGCTTTTCAACAATTAGATCAAAAGGTAGCAAGATGGAAGAACCAGAGGTAAGGGTAAAAATGAGGGTTGAAGATATTTCTATAGAAGTTACTTGGTGTCAGATCCACATAAATTTGTGGCCCACAGTTATTAAGGATAGTAGTGAGACTGAAGATAATTCGAAACATCATACTGCCTCTCTCGAACCGAAGTTTTTATTCTAATCACTTTCAATGTTAAATGCTGCCCAAGGACATTAAGCAGAACATGGAGCTCTTTTGTCAACATTTGAGATTCTCAGAAGCTGTTCATTGAGTACATGGGGTGATGTTCTATTTCAAGTAGTTGATTAAATAGTTGCTTGTCAGACTGAAGAGAGTCTCAGAGAAGGCTCATGGGAAAATAGCCTCATCAAAAACTGTTGCAACAGAAAACAAAATAGTGACTTATGCTTGACTACTTTTGATGTATTTAAATCTTCTAAATTACACTTTTTGTGTGTTTATTCTCTCTCTCTCTCTCTCTCTCTCTCTCTCTCTCTCTCTCTCTCTCTCTCTGTGTGTGTGTGTGTGTGTGTGTGCGCGCGCGCATCCAGAGATAAGAGGACAACTTGTGGGGATTGGTTTTCTCCTCCTACCATGTGGGTCCCAGAGATCAAACTCAGGGCATTGGCCTTGGCAGTAAGTGCCTTCACCCACTGAACCATCTCACTGGCTCTACTTTTGGTATTTTCTGAAAGACTCTGAAGCTAATGAGCTTTTTAGAAGGTCCAGTCTAAGTCCAGGAACTTTTGTTCAAAACCTTGTTACTCCTCAGAATTGATAGACCTTCGTGGCTTCATCCAGTTGATGTTTACATAGAAAAAAAATGAAAATGTAAAGTTCCCTTCATTTTTTTGAAGTCAACAAAGCCTGGACTTTGTAAGGGTTGATGCCTCAGTCACAGGTCTAGAGATTAGCCAAAGAGCATATGCTAGAAAGAAAAGGGAAAACCTGGAAAGTGTTATCTTTCAAGAAATATATGCTGTTTGTAGAATTGGAATTCCAGCCCCTGTTTGGGGCACCTGAAGTTACTATGAGGGCAGGCCTTGGAGGTTTATGTATAAGAAGTGGATTACTAGATAAAATGTAAAGAAGGCTGCATAGCCAACTCCTTCTTCTGGGAGTTCCCTCTCATGTTGTTTCTCAGCCTCTTCAACTAACCTATGCTGCCACACACTTGTGTGGCCATGGAACCATATTTCATGCTCCTGATTGATTTCTCCTTTGCTCCTTTACACATCTGAGGTATAGTGGGTACACAGATTCACTTCCTGTGGTCTCTCAGTGGCTCAATTTTACCTATCCTCCTGATGTTGAACTTGGCCATATCAACTTGTTTTGACCACTGGAATGCTAGTAGGTGTGATAGAGACTGAATTTTGGGACACATTTATGTGGTAGACTCATCTTCTATCATACCTTTCAATGTCATACAAAGAGCACACATCTATGACCCCTCTGGTCTGGGAAGATTTGGATGCAACTTTCACTTGGAATGAAGTCCAGACAAACCCAGGTCAGGTCAGTTGACTCAGGTTATTTGCGCATGTGTGAATGAGAATACTTGATTTTTCTTTTCTTTGTTTTAAGACAGAATCTTGCTATGGTGGCTGTGTTGGCCTTGGACTCACTATGTAACCAAGGCTGGCTTCAGATGCACTGTACTCAGAGCTACCAAAATAACTGAAAAGATACCAACTGTTGAGTGGCTGAAGAATGCTCACTTAATGGAAGGAGGTGAAAGGGCAGACAAATAGGCTAGGAGCAATGTTCCTGATTGGCACAAGATAGTCTTGAAGTATTTGAACTCATTTCTAGAGGTGGGGAGAAGACTGTGTAAGAAATAAGAAAAGTGGTTTTGGGAGAGGAAACCCTTTTCTGAGTGCTTCATGTCACATAAAATTAACTGAGCAAAGGAGTGGTCGAGATGGGAGGCTGTGGTAAATCAGCTGCTTAGTGGTTCACGCTTGAGTGTTCTTTGCTCTGGCCACAGAGACAGCTGAAGCAAAGAGGAAGAAACAATGTGTAGATGAACTATGAGCCATGTGAAGTTGGTGGCATTTAGGCAGGGAGAAACAGGGTCAGAATGGCTTCCAGGAGTTCACCCAAAGAGGTCTAATACATAATGTTGAACTTTGCAGAATGGACCAGTGTGAGGCCAGATTATCAATGAATGCTTTGATAATACACAGGATTTTTCACACAGCTACATTTCTCCAGCCAATGACACTGGCCACTTGTATGATAGTACACAGTGTATGGACCTGAAACTTAAAATAACTTTACAGATTTGTGAAAGGACTGTGATGGGATGTGATAGTTAAAACATTGACCTTCCTTATCAACGTGTAAATTTGGCATCCTTCCATAAGCATCTAATACTTTTTTGATGATGATGATTGATAAAGCAGAGCCTGAGAACTATGCAGCAGGTGAGAGACACACTCCATTGATCTATTTCTGTGAGGTCAAAGCTGCATTTATGCCTTAAGTAGATGGTTTCTTCAGACATACAGAGGATGGATTTGGAGGAAAAGTGATTAGAGACAGGGTGAGCATTTATGAGCGCAATGCTCAATGAGATGAAATTGACCTTGGGCTAGGGCAGTAGGGATTATGGGAAACAAGAGACAGGTCTCCAAATATGTTCCTAAGGGGAAACCTGCAGGAGTTGGTGACTGGTTGCTGGGAGGAGGGAGGGGCTGAACATCCAGTTCCTTTCCTTTACCCACCGCGATGAAAGAGTAAACTTGGTTATGTTTATTGGTACTCTAGCTTACTTGTGAGAAATAGTTATTTTATCTTGTTTATTTCTGTCCTGTGTAATTGGCAGAAAACAATATGGTGGAAAGTGGGAAAACTGTCTGCATGCTGGAGTGGCTGCGTATGAGGTCAAATCATCTTTTAAAAAACACATCATTGGGTACCAATTTTAAGTTGATGGTGAGTCAAAGTCCTTTATTGTGAGAGGGATTTGGTGAAATGGAAAGTGGTGTGGACTGGTGATACAATTACAGTTCAGGCACACTAAAAAACAACCAACCAACCAAACCAAACCAAACCAAACCAACCAAACAACAACAAAACTACTTCTTTTTGACCAAGCGAATGAGATCTCTGGCCTATGTGGAGGCTTAGCATTCCAGTTGGGCAGGTATACACCTGGCTAAAGAGTCACCTCTCAGGAAGATGGGTCTAATTTAAGCCACATTAAAGAGATAGGAGGAATAAATATTCCTTTAATAAGATAATGTGCTTTTTCATCTCAGAATTCTCACATACAGGACTGCAGGCTGCAGAACAATGTCATGCTACTTTTCCTTTCCTTTCCTTCCTTTCCTAAGCATCCTTCCTTAACACCTTGGACATCACCCTCTTTCTAAGGCTCCTCTCCAGCATGTGACCGCTCAGTCTACCATGTGGCAGACTTCTATGGTGGCTTAACTCAAATAGCATGGCTTCTCCCGTTCTTATCTTTCTTCCCCAGGCATCTGCTGATATGTAAATTCTTTTGTTAATGAGACAATGAGCCCCAAAGAGAGGGCCCTGATTCCCTGGTAACAGTGAGAGTTAAGGGTTATATGAGAAGGAAAGATGTTTAGAAAAGAAACAGATTAAGTGTTGTTCTCATCCCTCACCAAAGAAACTTATCTTTGCAACAAACAGAGACCATTGCAGAAAACATTAACTCATCACAATGCAGAGAACAAGAGATCCTGTGGTACCCAGTACTAACTGATACATCTTCAGAAAGTAATTATAACTCAGGAGTAATTGCAGATGAGGGACAGACAGATTGTAAAAGACAGAGACACCAGAAGTTTGCTATGAGATTGTGTCTGCTAGAAATGTCAGCTACTCCCAGGAAGTCTTGTTGACATGGCTGCCTAAACAAGACCCGAACAGCAAGACCAATGGACATGCTGACAGGGAATGGGGAAAGCCTAAAGAGGCTCAACCTTAGACAAAGAACTGTGGCCAAATGGGAATACTGAGAGAGGGAGAAATGGCCTTCCCCAGGGAAGAACCCCCAATTGGTGATCCAATACCGAGTGGTCCTCCCTGAGGTCAGATGCATACAGGGAACACTATATGGACTGAGGAAGTTGTATTTATGTATTTTGAAATGTGTGTGTGTGTGTGTATATAACAATTAAAGAAAAAGAGGCCATGAACTTGAGAGAGCAATGGGTGTCCATGGGAGGGGTTGGAGGGAGGAAAGGGAATTCTGTGATTACAAGTTCAAAAATTAACAAGTATTGTTTTTAAAAAGACTTAGAAAAATAGGAAGGGACCAACACAGTTGGAACTGATGCACCCAACGCTTGCCCTGGTTCTTTACAAAGCATGTAAGTGCCGCCTCAGTTCTTCTCCACCTCCAGCTCTAGTTCCTACAGTGTACTGAAAATATTAGTCAGGTCCAGCCAAAGGTCAGAGCTCAGATGAGCCTTGAGTGCAGGACTTTGTCATAGACTTCCTCATAATTTCACTGTGAATTTGACTGGATCCATGCATGACGTACTTCTGCTTTTACTATGGAAGCATAAACCACATAAGAGTAGTTGAATGCTCTCTGGAAGGACTTTCTTATACACATACACATGGTAAATTAGCTGAGGATCTAGAATTTAAACTGTGTGGGAGCCCGTTTTCGGGTTCCTCGTGGCTTTATCCAGCAGGTCCACATAGAGGATGATTAGGACCACGGGCTTGAGTGCAGGTGTCTGAGATGGTCTGCACTTGGCTGTGCTGGGGGAGGAGGTCTTTTGCTCCACCCCCTGGCATCTCTATAAACCTGGGACAGAGACAGTTGGGCCCGTTGGAAAAGGTTCCAGGCCCTCTCGAGGCTATCTTTTATTTTCTATCTGTTCATCTCTACAATATTCTCCTCAATAAATCCTTCTGTCTAATATTTCCTGCTGCTCGCACTGAAGGAAACTCTGGGGAGCTGTGAGGTTGGTGGGTAAACGCCCCACAAAACTGTAGATCTATTGAATGTGTATTGGGATCGCCAGGAAGTAATGTTACAAATTAAAATCCCGAAGCCTTCTGCTCAGGAGCTGGTGGAACATACAGCAGAGTCCCCCAAGGGAGTTGGGGGTGGGCGGGGGGAAGGATGGTGTCTGGGAAAAGCCTTGTAATATAAAACAATACAAGGACAGCATGTCCCCTGAGTCTTGATTCTACTTAACCAGAAGAGAAAAATATGCTTGAAATGAGGAAAATACTCAGAAATGAGCTTGAGTTTTGGAAGGCTGCATTGCATAGTATCACAGCAGGAAATTAACTCTGACAGCATAGCAGGGAAATGAAATTGAATGAAAGGAACAGGGGATGGGACTTCTGAAGTGACCTTGTTTTTAGGTGAATGGTTCGCCTCTTAATTTAACCATCAGTGGTTACATAGATATTAAGGGAATCAGGAAGTGAGGTTCTTTTCTTCCCATCTGATTCTATTTTATCTTAAATGCTTAACATTTAGAGACCAGGAGAGGGGACAGGAGGTGTTGAAAAGGGGAGGGAAAGAGCAAAAGGTCACATGGGGTCCATGGAGATGGCTCTGCAGGTAAACAGGCATTCTGCTTACACCTGAGTTCAATCCCCAGAACCCACATAAAATATGGAGACACACAATCCCAGTACTTATGTGGTGAGATGGGAGGTGGAGTCAGAACTGACTGGGAGCTCTCAGGCCATCAACCTGGAGTACACAGCACAGCAGCAGAAATAAGAGAGACCCTGGCTCAATGAGGCAGAAGAAGAGATGTGACTCCTGAAAGTTGTCTGAATTACATACTCCCCCCCCCACCCCCCGAGTCATAATGAAACCTATTTTTTGTTTTGTTTTGTTTTGTTTTTCGAGACAGGGTTTCTCTGTGTAGCTTTGTGCCTTTTCTGGAACTCACTTGGTAGCCCAGGCTGGCCTCGAACTCACAGAGATCCGCCTGCCTCTGCCTCCCAAGTGCTGGGATTAAAGGCGTGCGCCACCACCGCCCGGCGAAACCTATTTTTTAAGCTAATAAAAATGTGTTTAAGGGCTTAAGGTAATGACTTCTGGTTACATTCACTTTCAGGATGTAAAAAGTACAGCTAGAGAAAACTGGTTGATAAAAGTTCATGGAACAACAAATTTGCCAGCCTATATGAGCATCCATCCTCTGTGCAAGTCTATTATCTTAGTTTGGGTTTCTATTGCTGTGAAGAGACACCAGGACCACAGCAACTCTTATAAAGGAAAAGATTTAACTGGGGCTGGCTTACAGTTCAGAGGTTCATTAACATCACAGTGGGACAGGGCAGCATGCAGGCAGACATGGTGCTGGAGAAGGAGCTGAGAGTTCTACATCTTGATCCACAGGCAACAGGAAGTGAACTGTGATAACTAGATGTATCTTGAGCATAGAAAAATCTCAAAGCCCGCCTCCACAGTGACACACTTCCTCCAACAAAGCCACACCTCCTAATAGTGCATTCCTTAAGAGCTTATAGGGGCCAATTATATTCAAACTACCGAAATCTATACTGAGGGTCCAGTGGACATGTCTGTTACCTAGGCAGCATCAATTCCCTTCCTCAGCTCTAACAATAGGCAGACTTCTCTGTGAGAAAGCATTGTTCTACCTGTGGTGTAGCAGCCCTGGAGTTTTAGTTTAGTTGACTCTGTCTACAACAGCTTAGCGCTGGCAGGGTCATCTCATTTTCCAGGCTAGAAGGAATGGCCCAGTGATACCTAATCAAAGAAGATCACTGTGTAATATTATCCTGACTACAGGAATGCTCTAATCTGTGTGAACCTAAGGATGTGTGCCTGAAACTACCATTGTCCTCTTCATGATGTGGTCATGGACATGTAGCCACCCTTGCAGGAAAGAACTTACTCTAAAGAGAAAGCTTGTGTCTTTCCCTTCAGCTATTAAGTTATTGAAGCTGTGGACACCAAAGAACTAAAATGTCCCCAGAAATTCCACTTAGAAGAAAGATTGTGAAGGTCTGGTACCAGACACAGGAGAAAATGACTTCCAAAAAGGAATTTCAAGGGGTTCTGAAAAATTAACATATTCATATTTCCCACCTTTTGTTTCATTTTTATATAAAATTGTAACACCGAT
The DNA here is from genome assembly GCF_949786415.1 of Peromyscus eremicus. Lineage (NCBI taxonomy): Eukaryota > Metazoa > Chordata > Mammalia > Rodentia > Cricetidae > Peromyscus > Peromyscus eremicus. Next base: position 7,369,949 of record NC_081434.1, read on the forward strand.
ACAAAACCAGAAACTAGGAGTCTCTCTCTCACCAGCTTGGCCCAAGTATATATAAATTCATTTTCCTTTATCAGTTTGCCTCTTAATTCCTTTTGAGAAGTACAGGCTTATAGTTCTGAGGGGTTCCTGCAGAACCCTGTGGTTCTGGTCCTGCCGACACCCATCTTGGCCTTACCAGAGGAGCTCAGCTGACGACAGAGCCAGGGCAAGGATGATGAGCCAAGAGAACCTCAGAACAATGGAGCCACAGTTCTGATCAAACCAGATCCCTATCAACCTTCTCTGTGAATGCTCATTTCCATGATCTCAGAATCCTCTTCACTGTTTGTGGTTTGTTTGGTTGTTAGGTGGGTGACCGTTGGACTGCTTGCGATGATGTAGAAGGCTGAAAGGACTATGAAGCTTGCTTCTATGTCCTTAGTTTTATTTAGAAGTATTAACGTCCATTCTCTGTCCTTGAACTTATTTGTGGAATGGCTGAACTTCCTCTTTTTTTCCTTTCTGGTATTCACAAGGAAGAGGCTTTCAAATTTTGTAGATTATTTCATTCTGAAGAATCTGCCCCCCCACCCCCTTCAGGACCTAAGGAGGGCGAAACAAAATGCCACCCGCTCACCCACTATTTGAAAGCAGGAAGGAAAACCCTGGGCAGAGGACATGAAGGGAAGGATGACTAGAATGTTCTTTTAATCCTCTCCCAACCACAATCCTGTTTCAAGGCTTTCCTGGGCCAAGACGTCATATTAGGTTCAAGTTTGCACTTGAGTTTAAGATTCACCGATGCAACTCATAGTAGAGTCACGATGTCCAAGCAAGTTGAAGAGTTGGACTGCAATGGTTCCAGTGCACAGTGGACCAGAGACAATCCGGGGAAGATGCTCTGGGAAGTCCAGGAGACAAAACTGATACAGGGAACAAAACTTGAAAAGCAGAAAGCCTTAAGAGACATAAATAAATTTTTAAAAAGTGGTTCTGAGCAGAGACTCTGATGGACTCAGATCTTGTTCCTGAAGTCAGAAGGGGAGGAATATGAATAAGAAATGAGCGGAGAATGAACAGGGGAGGACAGAAGAGAGAGAAGTGGGGGTGGGTGTGTGGGTAGGTGGGTGGGTGGGTGGGTGTGAGCAGGAACGGTTTTCAGGAGCCGCCTGATGCCACACTCTGCAAGATGCTGAGTTACCCCGATCTTTCTGGTGTGCCCTGGCCCAACAAGGCAATGGTGACCACAAGCATACTTAGAGAACAGAACAAAAATGACCATGACCCATGATGACAAAAAGAAGGAAAATTCAGTGAACAGCAGAAACGAGAGCTAGGAACAATGACCTCTGCAAGCAGGTTGTAAGTTCATACACATTTACTAGTTCTTCAAACACTTGCTAGCTATCAAAACTGCACTCACTAGAAAAATGGTGGAAAAAGAGCCTTTACTGCTCTCTAGTCTAAAATGGTCCCAACTTAATGTTTTTGAAGAATAGCAACTGTAAGGTTCTTCCTTCAAAAGAAATTCTGGACCAGCGAAAAATACACCCTGCAGGGAATCATCTTGATGTGAAGGTAGTATCCAAGTTCATCAAGAGAAGCTGGTCCAGAAAGGTCATATTACAGTCTTACTGACCAAGTTAAGATGCTCAAATCACATGCTTTGTGGGAGTCAATTAATGCAGCAGATAGTGATGGAAAAAAATAAGAGATAGTGTGCATAGGCCAGGGTAGAAGGATGATGTCACGGAAGCAGTTAATGGTGTAATTGTCCTCGTCTTCTCTTTCCCTCTCTTCCCCTAACTTTGTTTTTTCTTCTTCCTTACCCTTCTTCATATCAAGTTTCCCCTAATGGTACTATGGTTTAGGAGGTCCCAGAATTGAATAACTACACTGAGAATGTCTGAAGTTGATGCACAGTTGATGTATTTGAGGGACACACAGGCAGAGACACATGACCACAGATATAGCTCAATAGTTTGTTAGACAGCTGGCAGTTCGTCTTTGGGATGGCCGTGTGCCAATCCTGAATAAGGCTCTAGTAGTTAATGATTGTGGTGGTTTGAATGACATGTCCCCTCTAGTCTTGGTCACTTGAATACTTGGTCCCCAGTGGATGGCACTGTTCGGTGATGCTTAGAAGGTGTGACTTTGTTGAGGAAGTATGTCTCAGGAGTTGGGTTGTGAGAGCTAAATGACTTATACCATTTCTGGTTCACTCTCTGTTTGGTGCCTGAGGGATAAAGACAGGAACTCTCAGCTCCTGCTCCAGCTGCACTAGGTCCTCTCTGTGGTACCCTAGAGTGAAGTACATGAAATACAACTAATTACGACCACACACAAGACAAGTCCTGCAGAAGGGGCAAAGTCTACAGAGCAACCCCCATGTACTTTGAAACATGTTTTCATCCTGAAAGGGAGGACCTGAGGAATTGTCCTTGACTGAAGGAGACGTCACTTAAGAACTTCTTGTAGGATGCGATCCTAGATTGTATCTCAGTCTATGAGAGAAATTGGCAAAACATGGAGCGTGTGGTTTGGGTACTAGATTGATGTTTTTCTCTTGATTTTGAAGGCTTCAGTTGTTTGCCTGGGAGACTTCCTTTTGTGAGTAATGTAGTATCATCTTCATTGTTCTCAGGTTGGAAGAAAAACCATCCATAATCAGGAAGGGAGAGAATCGAGGGAGGGAGAGGAAAGGAAAGGAGGAAGAGAAAGGAAGAAGAGAAAGCTGAGAAAAACTAAAAATCCAAACATTTATAGCTGTAGAATCTGGGTAAAGGATATATTATAAAAACTACTTTTTTCCCCCTCAACTTTTCTTCAGTTTTTTTAAAAAAAAAAAGTTGAAAATTGGGAACCTCCACAAATAGTAAAGCATAAATGGCACAGTTTAAGAACACAGAGGGGGCTAGAGAGATAGCTCAGAGGTTAAGAGCACTGGCTGCTCTTCCAGAGATCCTGAGTTCAATTCCCAGCAACCACATGGTGGCTCACAACCATCCATAATGAGATCTGGCGCCCTCTTCTGGCCTGCAGTCAAAACTCAGATATTGGTGAAATTTTTTAAGGCCACTCCACGTGGTTAAAAGGGAGGTTTATTTTGTGGGGTAACTTACAAGTGAAGGAATAGGTAACAGGGTCTGGGAAAGGTGTGGCGCAGTCCGGCGGTGTTCTCTGAAGAACTCTGCTTGGTCTACCTCCAGCGTCCAGGGTCCAGGAACCAAAAGAGCCAGTGTATCCGGATCTCAGGTCTTCAGGGTCCTCTCTCAGCCCCGCCTTGTAGACATGGCAGTTACCTAAGCCTCAATGGGGGTTGGAACTTCCAGATCAAAGCTGGAATGGCTACCCACTACATGGAACTTGGGTCATATTTTGAGGAACATCCATGTTACTTTCCATGGGGGTTGTATTAACGTTCCTACTGACCGTGTATAAGGCTCATTTTCCTCCACATTCTCAGTAGCATTTTATTGTCATTGTTATCTTAATATCTTAATACTAAGTCATTCTAGCCCAGTGAGATGTATTTTTTCTCTCCATCCTCCCCTTTTCCCCGTGTGTGTGTGTGTGTGTGTGTGTGTGTGTGTGTGTGTGTGTATGTATAGGTAGAGGTTAGCGTCAGAAATGATCTTTGATTTTTCTTCTAGCCAGGGTCACTCAATCAAACCCAGAGCTCACCTCTATGGCTAGTCTTGCTAGGCACCTTGCTCTGAGGAAATCCCGAGTTGCCACCTTCCCAGGCTGGAATCACAGGCTGGCTGCCTAGATTTCTGGCATCTGAACTCTGGTCTGTACACTCACACAGTAAGCACTTGGACCTGTGGTGCATCCTCCCTGAACCCTCACTGTGCTTTTGATTTATATTTTTTTCTGATAGATAAAAATAGAAAAATTTAAAAATTACAATTAGGACTATAGTAGACTGATAAAATTACATAAAGTGCACAGGACACTATGGAAGTGTATTTTTATTGCTGTCAAGACTGGCCTACCTTTGAAGCAAATTAAAAATTTCTTCTGGGTGATGATCATTTTTATTTAAAAACTTTTTAGTCAGTTTTTATTCATTAAGTCTCGGGAGTCTTAGGGTTACGCCTAGAACAGCGCCTAGTACGTAAAAGGCAATCAGCAAATACCATCTACTTATACCAACATAGACTGTGAAGCTTCAACCAGGAAATCTCATCAACATGGTTGCCTGCACAAGACCTGCGTGGTGGCAACACCGCTTGTACCAACATGGATGGGGGAATTTCACAAGACCCTTCATGATGAGCCGCGAGCGTGATTGCTGAGAGGGAGGGAGAATCACGCTTTCTCAGACACTGGTCCCCTGACAGATTATTCAATCCCAAGTGGTCAGGCCTAAACACATGTACATATGAGCACCCCTAAATGGACTTAGTAGGCTGTATGTGTGTACGTGTGTGTATGCACATGTACAATTGTCACATACAGGGCATATACATAAAAAGAGTAATTAAAGAAGAGGTCATAGATTTGGGAGGCAATGGAGGAAAATTAGAGAGGTTGGATTATGGAGAAGGGGTGGAGATCGTGTAAATACAATATTCGTGTATGAAATTCTCAAAAAGAAAATTTAAATAAAAATTATTCTCCAGTGCTGGTGCAAGAATGCAGTAACACTAAATACCCACTAGGTGGAGCCAATGCTCCATGTTGTTAACTGCTGGAAAGCAAGACTTGAACTGTACATCTCTGTGAGAATTTTAGGTATTTCTATAAGTGTATAATGTGTTTGAATTTCCTTTCCAGCCTATGAACTGACACAGAACAAAACAGCTTTCTAAGAGAAAAATAGAATTGTTTGGTTCTTGAATTAACTATGTCAAATGAAAGTTTTTCCCTCTTGACATAATTCAACTAGGTTGCTAACTTTGACTATATTTATTTCTGGGTAAAAGTAACCATGAGTGTTAAAGAGTGGAAAAGCTTGTTTGAAATAGGAGGAAAGGTGAAAAGTAATGAAGAATGTAGCATGAGACACATGAGACCATGTGAGGGAAAGGAAGCCAGGTATCTCCCCCCATCATTTAGTTACAAAGGCCAGACACCATGTAAGGGCTTAAATTGTTTACCTTTTTTCCCCTTTTAGTTATTTGTAGCAAAGTGTCAGTGAACTAGATACTGTATCTGTATGACTCTATAATCAGCCCAACCTAATGCTAACAGGCTAGGTCATCTGCAAAATTCCTCACTGTTCTCTGTCTTAGGGTTTCTATTGCTGCGAAGAGACACCATGACCACGGCGGTGGCGGTAACTTGTATAAAAAAAACCATTTAATTGGAGCTTGATTATAGTTCAGAGGGCATTATCATCAAGGCGGGAAGCATGGCGGCGTACAGGCAGACATGGTGCTGGAGAGGTAGCTGAGAGTCCTTCATCTGAATCTGCAGGTAGCAAGAAGAAAGATTGACAACTGGGCCTGGCTTGAGCGTCTGAGATGTCAAACACACCTTCCCCTCCCAGTGATGAACTTCCTCCAGCAATGCCACACCTACTCTAACAAGGCCACACCTACTCTAACAAGGCCACACCTACTCCAGCAATGCCACACCTACTCTAACAAGGCCACACCTACTCTAACAAGGCCACACCTACTCTAACAAGGCCACACCTACTCTAACAAGGCCACACCTACTGTAACCACACCCACTTTAACAAGGCCACACCTATTCTAACAAGGCCACACCTACTCTAACAAGGCCACACCTACTCTAACTACACCTACTTTAACAAGGCCACACCTATTCTAACAAGGCCACACCTACTCTAACAAGGCCACACCTCCTAATAGTTTTACTCTCTGGTAATCAAGCATTGGAATATATGTGTCTGTGTGGGCCGCTCCCATCTGAATCACTACTTCACCACTCCCTTTTGGACACCCACTACCCCCCCCCCCCACTTTTTGCTCAATGGCGCCCCCTCCCCCTCCTTCTCCCTCACCTGTTCCAAGGTGTTTGCTGTGTTTGCTGCCCTGCCGTCCTTCCCTTGGACCAGGAGGGAGCAGTAGGTGTGTGCACACCTCTCATTGTTAGAAAAATCAGAGATATTTGGAGTGTTAGTTTAGCTAATAAAATAATTTAGAAATAAACCAAGAAAGAAGCCCAAGGATAATTTTGTTAGAGTTTGAAGGAAAATCAACAGGGTGGGTGACCTGAACCTCCAGGCAGCTGCTGGGAGGCAGGAGATGTAGAGAAAGAAGAAGGAAAGACTTGTCTTTTGATTAGAGTCCCAGAAGCCACATGGAGGTCAGCAGGCAACTGTGTGGCACACGGGGAGAGAGATTCAGAGAAACAGGGAAGTCCAGAGTGTCCCTGAAAGTGTGCTTAGGCTTTGGGTCAGTATCCAGATGCAAAAGAGAAAGATGTTAGACTTCAGAAAGTGGAGGGCTCTGTTGTTTGAATTATAGAGGGTCTTTTAATAAAAAACCCAGAGCCAGATATCAGGGTGAAAGCTGAAAGATCAGAGAAGCAGAACAGCCAGCCACTAGTTCTTACCTCTACGAAAGCCTCAGCCTAAAGAGAGAGAGTTCCTGTTTCCTCATGCCTTATATACCTTTCTCTGCCCTGGCATATTACTTCCTGGGATTAAAGGTGTGTGTGCTTCCCAAGCAAAGGCATGAGATCTCAAGTGCTGGGATTAAAGGTGTGTGCCACCACTGCCTGACCTCTATGTCTAATCTAGTGGCTGGCTCTGGTCCTCTGGTCCTCAGGCAAGTTTATTAGGGTACACAATATATCACCACAAGGCTCCGTAAGTGGCTTTGCCAAGGAGAGGGGTTCTGGGAAGGATAAACCCATTATTCCACTTAGGGGGTAATTATTCCTCCCACCACATGAATGAGAGTTCCTGTGGGGTAGCCTCTTCTCTGTTGACTGACAAGTCCAGCTGGATTAACTCTTAAGGGAGGAGGAAATGGTATGTGATATCCTAACCTGAGGAACAAATCAGAAAGTCATGTCTCCATGTAGGGCCAGAGATTGAGTCCATTTTTTTTTTTTAAACCAAGGCTTTTCATGGAGAAGCATTTGCGGTGTTTTCCTTGCTAGTGTTACTATAGACACAGGAGGTAAAGCCACAAGCCTTTAATCCCAGCGCATGGGAGGCAGAGGCAGGTGGAGCTTTGTAAGTTCAAGGTCAGCCTGGTCTACACAGTGAGAACTATGGCAGCTGGAGCTACACAGTGAGACCCTGTAGCTGGAGAGCTTCTCTCCAGGTCCCACCAAGCCCCCACAGTCCCACAACCCACATATAAAATTATCACTCAGACGCTTATATTACTTATAAACTGTATGGCCGTGGCAGGCTTCTTGTTATCTAGTTGTTATATCTTAAATTAACCCATTTCTATAAATCTATAAGTTGCCAAGTGGCTTGTGGCTTACCAGTACCTTACATCTCGCTTGTCATGGCAGCGGCTGGCAGGTCTCTCCGCCTCAGCCTTCCACTTCCCCCAATTCTCTTCTCTTTGTCCCGCCTATACTTCCTGCCTGGCTACTGGCTAATCAGTGTTTTATTTATTACCCAATCCAGAAACACACGTAATATACAGAACATCCCACAGCAAGACCCAGCCTTGAAAACAACCCAAAACAAACAACAAGTAAACAAAGCTGACCATGAGGGAGGGGACCACCTTCAATAACCTGCTGAGGGCTACTAATCCTTGATAGCTACCTGACACCACAATTTCATAGGCCCAGTTCCCCTTCCACCTACTTAAAATCCCAACTTTGAAGCCCTTGCCAACAGACTAGTTCCACCCTCCCAGCTAGAACCATCTCCTTCCGGAAGCTCTCTCCTCCTCATCTCTATTATTTTTAGCTCCTGGCTCACTCTCAATTTTCCCCTAAACATTTTTTTTTTTTTTTTGTTATTTCAGTGTCCAGATTGATGATTCTTTCAACACCATGTGCTTAGGGTCCTGAACTTCCTTCCCTTCCTGGATCTAGCTTCTCTCTGACCTCATTATGCCCTCCCCAGCCACATTCCCAGTTGTCTTGTTCATGGGTTACCAAAAAGGACACTCCTACCATGATCTCAGAGTCCTGAATGCATTTCCCCTCCTCTGTGACCCACCTCTCTTATTCTTTCTGATGGCCCGTGTTTCCTTTCCCAAATCCACTGAATCCCCCCTCCTCCAGTGTTGACATCATAGTCTCTTCACTTTCTCTTACTTAGCTCCTAAACTTCCTCGTGTGGCCTCACTGGAACTAGATTCCATGCTTTTATGTCATCCTAGCTCCTCATGTATTTGCTTTGACCTTGATCACAGGTATCTGGAAAACCCTAAGCAGTTAAATCTAACCCTCTACCTACTCCATGCCAGCCTCCCGCAAGCTGAATAACCCTGGGTAAAGCCCCATAACCATAGCCACTAGGCTTATGTTAAATTTATCACCCTTAACCTCAAGTGGATCCTTTTAGTTGGCTGGCTATCCCTTTCATCTCCTCAGGCCATTCACTCTTTCATTTTTTTTTTGTTTAGAAAGCTGGTTTTCAAATCAAACACTAACAACTTAAACACGCTAAAGCATCAGAGAACTTTTGAGTTCATAGCTCTTAAGGATAAATAGGATTTTATGAGATGCTCGCTTCAGTCATACACACATGCATTCACCTGTGCACACATTTGTATGTCTAGGTGCAGATTTGGGATATGAAACATGCTGTCTGTATCTAATTCAGTAACCAGCATATAGTAGGTTTTGAACTTAAATCCAACTAAGATTTTCCTCTTCCGTTGCAGTCTTCAAGCTTTAGTGGATTGTAACACACTTGGCTTTTCCTACTTACTAAACAGACTGGTTGTGTGCTTCCTGTGTGTCGGCACTGTGCAAGGATTAGTACATTGCTCTGTGAACTGGGAGCAGATGAGTGTGGCCACGGCCATACTCCAGGCTCCATTATGAGGACCATTGCTTCGTGGCTTTGGTCAGAAAGAACATTCCGCAGGAGAGTGAGCCACTAGGAGGGACAAAACCGAAAGCATAAAATGCTTTCATACGGTCAAATTTGCTTTCCGGTTCACGCTTCCCTGTGGCACGTCTGTTTGGGTTGAACCTAACTTTCCCACAGCAATTTGTGGCTTTCAAGCATTGACTAAATTGGGCTCATTCCACAGTTCTCGGTAGTGACAATTAGGCGCCACATATTATAGATACGGCATTTGGGGAGCCTGACATAATAGACACTGTTGTGGACTCTGGAGAACTCACAGCTTAATCATTATACTGGTCCCAGTGATGAACACATGGATCCCAGTATCTATGCTGTGGGAGGGGTGAGCCCAGGCTATTTATGGAGCCCAGAAGGGGATGACCTCTTGATTGGAGTCAAGGGAACAGTAGAGGCAGTTCACAGCAGTGATTCTAAGTTGAATTTTGAAGGATGCACAAGAATGAACTTGTTGAACAGGCTGGAGACCCGCCAGATGGCTGAAGGAAGTAGAGATAGCTTCTACAAAGCCTTGATGAGGCCAATGAGTTTTTCAGGGTTAGAACATAGGGTGCTCCTGGGGTAGGGCCAGAGATGAGGCAGAAGAGGTAAAGAGACATTCGTCATGAAGCTTAAGTTTTATCCTGATGGAGATGACCATCTGTGGTGGTATTGTGTTCCCTGAAATATTGTGCATGCTAGTAAACTTATTTGGGGTCACAGAATAGAACAGCCACAATATTAAACATAGAAGATAGGCAGTGGTAGCACATGCCTTTAGTCCTAGCATTCCAGAAGCAGAGATCTACCTGGATCTCTGTGTGTTAAAGGATACAGCCAAGCATGGTGACTCACGGCTTTAATCCCAGAAAGTGAGCCTTTAATCCTAGGGAGTGATGGCAGAAAGTAGAAAGGTATATAAGGCATGAAGACCAGAAACTAGAAGCATTTGGCTGGTTAAGCTTTTAGGCTTTTAAGCAGCACAGTTCAGCTTCCAGTCTGAGGAAACAAGATCAGCTAAGGAACTGGTGAGGTGAGGTAGCTGTGGCTTGTTCTGCTTCTCTGATCTTCCAGTGTTCACCCCAATAACTGGCCTCAGGTTTGATTTTATTAATAAGTACCTTTAAGATTCATGCTACAACTACCAGGTAGATGACCAAAGGTCAAACTTTGGTCATAGACCCTCAGATGACCAAAGGTAGAACTTGGTACCGTGTTCACGAGTGATTAGAATGGAACATGATACACAATTGAAAAGCTTTAAGAAATATTTGTTTTTATTACCTTTCTGTGTATGTCTGCATGGGGGCATGTACACACATATGCAGGTGCCCAAGGGTTACATGCTGTGGGATGGTCTGTATGTCAAATGTGTTACTCTGATTGGTCAATAAATAAAACACTGATTGGCCAGTAGCCAGGCAGGAAGTATAGGTGGGACTAACAGGAGAATTGAGAGAACAGGAAGGTGGAGGGAGACACAACTAGCCATTGCCATGACAAGCAGCATGTGAAGATGCCAGTAAGCCACAAGCCATGTGGCAAGGTATAGATTTATAGAAATGGATTAATTTAAGATATAAGAACTAGATAGCTAGAAGCCTGAGCCATTAGGCCAAACAGTTTAAATAATGTAAGTGTCTGTGTGTTTATTTTATAAGTGGGCTGTCAGACTGCCGGGGCTTGGCAGGACTCGGAGAGAAAACTCTCCAGCTACAGGCATCAGATTCTTTGTAACTGGAGTCACAGAGTGCGTGACATGGCTGCTGGGCCCTGAACTTGGCTCCTCTGGAGGAGCAGCAAGCGCCCTTAATTGCTGAGCCTCCTCTTCGGCCTCCAGAGTCAAAAAGCTTAAATGTAAGCAGCAAGACAGTGGAGCTTTTTGATAGAAATCTTCTTAGAGAAGTAAGGAAGCCTTATTTCTAGTCACCAGTCCACTTTGCTTGGTTCAGATCTGCTGCTGGCTCATACTCAAAACTTGAATCCAAGAAATCCTGCCCTTTCCCAGCGGGCCAATAGTTCCTGTAAAAACTACTCTCAGGAGATTCCTGGATATGAGGACTTTCTTGTCCTATATTTGCAGATAGATGTCAAAGATTTTCTGCGGAGACTGTCCTCCACTTGAGGTCTCAGGATGGTGCACAATGCGCCATATTCAAGGCAAGCTAATGAGGAGTCTGGCAGAAAGAGAGAGTGTGTGTGGGTCTCTTTCTATCAGTGGGATTATCTGAGTGCCGCTCTAGTCCCAAATGAGCGTATTTGGGCAAAGGCTTTGGTCTTTTATTTCAGAAGTATCTGGGTTCTTTGGCATGTTGTACAAAACAACGCAAGACAAAATAATTGCTCCCCTAGCAAGAGTGGTCAGGACTTCTCTACGATACTTCTATCACTTAGGGTGGGGCAGTCAGGAAAGGGTTAAGACAGCCTGCTTTTAGAGCATGTTAGATGTGCAACAGCCTGAGCATGGCTTTAGTTTCTGTGCTGTTTCCAGATTGCTGTGAAGTAGAAGATGTTCTCTGCAGATGGAAAGAACATTGTCTCTTTCCTAATCACTCACTGTGGGATGTCGTCTCTGACCTTTGGAACTAAGGAAGATGTCAACACCCCCCCACCCCCCACCCCCCGCCACATACATACACTGTGTGGTGTGTGTTTGAGTGTGTGTGGTTTTTAATGTGTACACATGGTGAGTGTGTTTATGCATGTGCAGTTATACATGCATGTAGAGGCCAGAGGACAACGTTGAGTTGGATACCTTTTAAAATCAGGTCTCTTACTGTCCTGCCCTGAAACTTTCCAAGCAGCCTAGGCCGTTTGTCCCACAAGCTCCAAGGGTCCACCTGACTCTGCTTCCCGAGCACCATGATTGCAAACACATGTCACCACACTATGAACACATACATGCATGCTGGGCATTGAACCCAGGTCTCATGCTTGCGAGGTCAGCTCTTTCCCCGAGCCACCCTCCCGCTCACCACCTTCCTTTTTCCCAGATACCACTTTTCATGCTGAGAATCTTTGAGAAGATTTTTTTCCTTTTCTTTCTACTTGGATGACTTGTTTCTAAGTTGATTATTTGTCTATTTTTATTGCGAACTACACTTGTAATTACAAACAGCCTAAAAATAGAGAACACATCGGTGCTTAGGGACTAGTTCTTAAACACATTACTAAATCTGTAACCAAATCCCACATTTCCTTAGTATGATCACACTTTGGCCAATCAATGAAACAATCAATCAGCGCGTGCGCGCACACACACACACACACACACACACACACACACACACACACATTCCTTGGCAAATTCAGATACTCAGAATGAAAAAAGTAAGTTGACAGTGGGAGTTCCTCTTCACCTCCTCCATCCCATCTCCTTATCGTTTCCTTTTCAACAATCACTGAATCACCATTGACGGAGCATTGTCAGCTGATGCCCACAGGGCATGGCAGTCCCTTAGTTTGTTACTGAATGAGTGTGTCCACCTTGTAGTGAGAACCCCACATACACAGTACATGTAATTGCCAAGCTTCCTTAGTCTTTGCTTATCTGTGGTAGTCCCCCACTGGTACCTTGTTTCCAGTGGCCCTGGTGGTTTTGTAGCGCATCTGTCAAGTATTTTGCAGGGTGTCTATCAGAAGTTAGCTGATGTACCGGAGTTACGGGCAGGGAGACAGACCATAGCGGCAGAGCGCCATTTTCGACACAGAACATCCCATCAACAAGACTTACTGCTGTGCTTTCTGTCTTAATATTCCAGCTCGGGCAGGGCATGCTTGTTAGCTTTCTTTACTGTAAATTTTCTCTTTCTCCTTCTCATGTTGTAGTCTTTGGGAATGAGTCACAATTGCAGTTTACACTTAAAAAGTGGGAACTCAGATTCTGCCCCCTTGGGGGGTATCTGCATAAATTATTTGTAATTTTGCGAAAGATTTGTTTCATCTCTTCCTTCTGTTTATTGACTTTGGGGTATTTGTTTTATAATTTGGTTTATTTTATTGCTTAAACTGTTCTAGCTTGGACTGTTGGGAACTCTTTCAGGCTTCCTGACCCTTGGGCAAATTTCTATAAAAAGCCTTTTTCTCTCCTTCTGAGCTTTACTTGGCTTCTAACCCTATAAGATACCACTGGCTCCTTCTGTTTATTTCCTGTCCCAGTTTTAGAACCAGACAATGATCCACCGCCACTTCTAATAGAGAGTGGCATTAGGAATCAAGACAATTCCCAGGTTTACCTGGTTCTCAGGGTTTCTATGCTCTTTCAAGTAACAGATCAAGGGAGTGTATTTCCATACTCCATATGTATATACAACACCTATACACACACACACACACACACACACACACACACATTGGTGAATATCTATCTACCTATCTACCTATCTATCCATCCATCTATCCATCCATCCATCCATCTGCTTTTGTTCAAGTAAAAATGAACACTCAGCACAGTAGGAGAGTATGGAAAGAAGAATTTTACTGTAGGGAACAACCCGAGAGAGAAGAGGTGTTTCGGGAAGTGGTAGAGCCCTGAAGGCAGAAGCAGTCTCCACCTAACAGTCTGCCCTCCTTGATAAAATTCTTCCCCTCTGTGGAAAGGCTCAGCAGCATCCCCGACCCATTCACATGAGAATTAAACAATTAAGTAAATGACTGCGAGCGCCTCATTTGTTTGTGTTGGGATGGGAATTCACAGAAAAGCAAGGCTAGAAGAGTAGAATGACCGGAAACTTTTAAACATTTTATTGTTGTACTTGGGTATGTGTGTACATGTAGTGGGACAGTAGTCAGGAAAGCTCTGTAGCGTTGGCTCTTTTCTTCTGCTTACATGAGTTCTGGGGGATCAAACTCAGGCCATCAGGCTCAGTGGCAAGGGCCTTTACCCACCAAGCCATCCTCTGCATCCCCCCTTCTAAATCAACTTCCTTTACAAAAAGCTAAATTAACAAAATTGTCTATAAAGATATGTGTCAATGGAGCTTACAGAATCACAGGAATTTTAGTAACAATGTCAGGTCAATTAATTCATACCAAATGTCTCCACTTTGCTACTGATTTCCAATAGGGCACATCCCAAGCCAAGCCACAGATTTCTTCTGTAGTGCCTTCCTCTGTTTTGACAGCCGTATTAACATTTTCCCCAACTGTTGGAGGTGCACAGGGATGAAGAAAGCAGACAGGCTTTCTGACTCGGGCAGAGCTGGACTCGTGTGCTGCCTCTTAGGCCCCAACAGGTGGACGAATGCTCTGAGCCTCAGTTTCTTCATTTGCGAAGATAGAAGACTAATCCTGACCTCAGAGCACTGTGATGGGGGTGGTAAGGAGTGATCAGATGAAAAGCAAGCTAGTATCATGGGAGACTGTGTTACAACCTATTACTCTCCCCTTTCTTGTATTCTGAACACATAGTCTTTGACAATGTCCCATGATTCCTCTTTGTGGTAGTCTTTTGTAGATTTCCTCTGCATCGGTCATCTTCATGTGACTACGATGAAATATTGAGATAGTAACTTATAAGGAGAAAATGCTTGTTAGCTCACGGCCCTGAAGGTTACATTCCATGTCAAACAGCCCTGGATGGCAGTGGTGGAGTGTAGCTAGAGTTTTCCTGCCTGGCCCACAGTCAGGACAAATCTCTCTCACCCGCCAGTCCCATAGTTGCTCAGACCCAACCAAGTAAACACAGAGACTTATATTGCTTACAAACTGTATGGCCGTACCAGGCTTCTTGCTAACTGTTCTTACAGCTTAAATTAATCCATTTCTATAAACCTATACCTTGCCACGTGGCTCGTGGCTTACCGGCATCTTCACATGCTGTTTGTCATCATGGCAGCTGGCAGTGTCTCTCCCACTCAGCCTTCCACTTCCCAGAATTCTTCTCCTCCTTGTCCCGCCTATACTTCCTCCTGCCTGACTATTGGCCAATCAGTGTTTTATTTACTAACCAATCAGAGCAACACATTTGCCATACAGAACATCCCACAGCAGTGGAGAGTGTGGCCTGGGGCAAACAGTTCACATCATAGGTTGGGAAGCAGAGAAAGAGTGGGAGTTGCACAGGTACCACAGTTTCTTTCAAGGGCCATGCCTCCACTGACTCAAGGACCTCCTCTAGGGCCCCATGTCCTACAGCTTCCACCACAGCCAAATACACTGATCATGGAGTTAAGCCTGTCGTGTGTAGACATATGGGGGACTCCACTCATAGGCAGGCCTCTGTATTGTACTGACTAGCTTAGTCTACCTCAGCAGGATAGTCAGACCTTTCTTGGCTAGCTTCTGCCTCACTTCTTCCTTTCTTAAAACTATTTCCCCTTATACTATTAAACGATAATTCAGAAGTGTTTCTAGAAAATGTATTTTGTATGTCATTGCTTACAAGGGAATCTTTATGACTTCCTAATTTCTCAGAGTCATGTTACAATGGTTAGGGTTAACTGTCAGTTTGAGCAAATCTGAAGTGCCCTGATAGATGGGTGTGTAGGCACATCTGTAGGAGGTTGTCTTATGTTGATGGGTGGGTGGACTTGCTGGATGGTGATCCTAGACTTGAGTAAGAAGTGGAGAACTGGATCATCACCAGCATCATGTGTTTATCACTGCCTTCTTTCTTCTTTCTGGTGGGCTAATGTGGCCAGTTCTCCATGCTCTTGTTGCCTTGACTTCCCCCATCATGATGGACTTTACCGGGAATTGTACACTAAAATAAACCCTTTCTCCCTGAAGTTGCTTTTATTAAGTATTTTTACCATAGCAACGGGAAAGGAAACCAAGATATGTGGCAATCATTGGTTGGACTTTCAGTACGCTGGAAAGTAGGCTGTGGGTTACTGTGGGAAAAAAAAATCATTTGATTTCAAACAAAACCAGATTCAAATCCAGGAACTTGCTGCATGGTAAATAGAAACCGACCCTTTCCATCTTGAGTATTCAACTATAAAATATTTTTTTTGCACAGTAAATGATTAACAACAGTTCTGTGCTGTACAAACCCTGCATATTACAAAGCACAGTGTGTTGTTGGCTGCCGTATTCTAGGAGAGAATATCTAAGCTCTTGGAATGCCTTGTCTACTGAGATTATTTTGATGTACTTGAGGCCTTAGTACACCCCGGGTGGCTTGGACTAATGATGTGTTTTCTGTGCAGATTATAAAGGTGTTTTTGGAAGACCCCCAACATATATTACTTTTGAGTCTTTGAAATAATTAAATGAGCTTGCTCATAAAAATCCATCTAAGCTATGTGAAAAGTGCTTACATTTCTTCCTCCATTTACCCATGATCTTATACCAGTTCTCCTGTTATCTTGAGTGGCATGAGCTGTGTTTCTCAATGACTCAGCACACTTGAGACTTGTTCTTCTTCTTTTTAACTTACATAAAAGAAAATAGCTTTATTCATAGTTTCAAAAACCAAATAGGAATGAATATTATGTTCAGTAGGTAAATGCACAAATAAAGTGATACATCCAAACAATAAACTATTATTTAATGCTAAAAAAGAAATGAGCTACCAAGACATTATGATACATGGAGAAATTTAAATGCCCATTTAAAGAATTTAATCTGAAAGAGCAGCATTCTATATGAGTGTAGCTATGACATTCTGGAAGAGAATGAGAAGGTGATGTTCAGAGGACTTTTAGGTAGTAAACTTATTTCGAGCGATGCTATAAAGTGGATACAAGTCATTGCATATCTGTCCAAATCCATGAAATAGGCAACAGCAAATAGTAAGGAAATTACCTGATACTTTAATAATCCCCTTAAGCCCACACATGCTCAACTACCCCCACTATATACCCTATATACCTAACACACTGCAGTCACATATTTCCATAATCTATAACTTTTGATACTTCATTATAAGCCAAACCTTATAGTTTTACACTAGAGACCCATAATTTTAAATCTTAGAGATATTTATTTTTATTTTCTATGAGCGAGTGAGCGAGTGTTTTGTCTAAATGTATGCATGTGTACCACATGCATGCCTAGTATGCATAGGGATCAAATTCCCTGGAACTATTATGATTGGGTGTGAGCTACCATGTGAGTACTGGGAGCTGAACCCAAGTCCTCTGCAAGAGCAAAAAATGCTCTTAGCTACTAAGCCATTGCTCTAGCCCCTATTTTTTTTTAAAGGCTTCTACGTTCCTAGCAAAGTAAGAGAAACTGACCCCACAAGAGATTGATAAAAACACAATTGTTGGGCAATGCACTGTCCTACATGGCATGATAATCCTGTGGGTGTGGTAGTGGCATGCATATAGTGGTAACCAACAGCTCTCTAATTGGACTTACGATCCACTCAAGAAGAGGGAAATCATACTTGGTACTAGACACCTGGCCAACCACTCAGGGCCGGTAAAGTCACGGGTCTTGAGGAGAACCTACAACCACTACTGTATTAAACCAGCACAATTTCTAACGGTACCCTAAATATTTGTCCTTATACCCGCAGATAAGTGTAGTCCTCACTCTTCATCAAGGAAACTTCTCCTTGCAATACGTGGAGACTGTTCTAGAAAACTACAGCCAATCAGAATGCAGAGTTGTGGATTCCAGGCCCAATGAATACAGTTACAAAAGAACTCTGGCGCGTGCGGCTCAGGGAACATTGAGAAAGTGGGAGTGGAAAGATTTGTTTGTTTGTTTGTTTGTTTTTTGTTTTGGAGACAGGGTTTCTCCGTGTAGCTTTGTGCCTTTCCTGGAACTCACTTGGTAGCCCAGGCTGGCCTCGAACTCACAGAGATCCACCTGGCTCTGCCTCCCGAGTGCTGGGATTAAAGGCGTGAGCCACCACTGCCCAGCTTGGGAGTGGAAAGATTTTAAGAGCCAGAGGACCCAGGAGTTTTCTGTGAAACTGTCTCTAGTAATGTCAGAGGGAACACCTCAAAAAGTCTCCCCTGCATGGCTGCCCAAACATGAGCTGACCAAGGTCAACAACAGACTTAGCAGCATTGTACTGTAATAGTAATAGAACATGTACTGAGAACCTGTCCTATGGGGACTCTCCTCTCCTGTAGGATATTATGTTTTACGACAGCCCTGTGAGGTGGCTCTTAGATGAAGAGCCAGTGCTTGCGAGTGTTCTGCGGTCTCCTTCTTGCCAACTGTTCACAGCTAATCAATGACAGAGCAATGAAAAAAATGAATCGGCTTTTATGGGTCACAGAACCAAGGATCTTCTCATCATGCTTAGCTTATCTCGAAACTGGGGGAAAGTGAAAATAATGTTCCTTTAAGGAAAATTTGCTGGGGTTTCCTAGCTTGGATGTGCCATTTGCCTATCAGCATGCTGCCCTAGACAATACAACTTTTCAAAGAATATTTCCTTCCATTGATTATATACTTCTGTAGGCCCACTTTATGAAAAATTACATTTATTTTGATTTAATGTATATCTCTCTCTGTGTGTGTTTGTGTGCGTGCATGTGTGCATACTTACATGCATTGGTGTCAGAGCATGCATGTAGAGGTCAGAGGATGGCTTGCTTGAGTCTACGTCCATCATGGTGGGTCTCAGGATCAGACTCAGATCATAAGTCTTGCCATCAAACACCTTTACCTGCTGAGCTATCTTGAAGACTCATTTTACATCTTGTATACTCTACAATGACTAACCAAGTACCTTGAAAATAAAAAAAAAACTGACAGAGAATTTACTGTGTTTGCCCTGTATTGATTTATTTGCCTGGATCTACTTTGAAGATTCCTGATTACTCAACTGAGGTCATGGGCTGATCTGGATATGAGAAACCCTCTAACGGGGTTGAACTTGACTTGAGATACTACCCCAGACTATTATTATGAAAGCCTTGGCTGGTACATTGTTAATAGGATACATCTAAAGCACAATTGTTATTAGTTTCAATGGAGAAATAAATTCTTCAGCAATCTGTTTTGATTTTAGTGAAGATAATTCTGAGAGTCCATGGCCTTTCTGATCTTTGTTCTAAGTGAAATTTCAGTCTCAGCTACTATCATAAAGCCAGGTCACACAATATATGATACTTCATTTGTAATTTCAAAGGGAAAATTAGTTTCTTTTGGGAACAAAAAAATACTTTCTAAAGTACCTAGCCTCACAGGGCAAAGTCACCTGGATGATTGTCTTTACTTCTGCTCATCAGATTTAGAAAGGCAGTTGGAAAAATAAACCTAGATCATTTCCTGACTTCAAATGCAAGGATAACAGAATGGTGGAGGGGTAGTGGTTGTGAAGAATTCTGAGGCAGTGTGCAGGCTCAGATAAAGGAGAGCCATGCTTGTCTGTGATTTCTAAGACAGAAGTAGGAGAGAGACTGGAAAGATGTGTGCTAAGTAACTGTTAAGCCTTGCCTTAGTTTACCAGACTGAGTGATTTATATAGAAGTTTGTTTGGCTCTTGGTTCATAGAGTCTGGGAAGCTCAAGAGTATGGTGGCAGTATTTGGTGAGGGCCTCTACCCTACATCATAACATGGCAGGAAGGAAAGACAGTACACACAAAGGGATGTCCGGCCAAGCTCCTCAGTTTAGTCAGAAGCTCACTCCCATGATAAGTAACTCGCCTTTGTAATAACAGCATCACTCACTGATGAAGGCAGGCCCCACAACCTCTTAAAGGTCCTGCCTCTTCATGCTGTTAAATGGCCATTAAATTTCAACCTAGATTGATTGGGGACATTCAAGCCATACATGTCTGCACCTGTGATTTGAGTTTGTTCTTGGTGGCTGGAATAGCTTACCTCGAG
The DNA here is from genome assembly GCF_949786415.1 of Peromyscus eremicus. Lineage (NCBI taxonomy): Eukaryota > Metazoa > Chordata > Mammalia > Rodentia > Cricetidae > Peromyscus > Peromyscus eremicus. Next base: position 7,389,640 of record NC_081434.1, read on the forward strand.
TCTTATATATTTTTTTTCTGCTTTTCTCTTTTTAGTGAGTGAAACATGCCTATAAAATATTAAATATGGTTATCAAAGGGAAAAAAGGGAACACAGACACAAAATACCCATTCCCAATATTAGTTTTATTATGATAGAATTTTATGCTCTTATATTTAATGAGGCACATATAAAGGTGATTGACGCAAAAAATGAAGACAGGAGCAGCTGAGTCACAAAGTGGACACTACTGACCCGTATTGTATGTGTCTTGCAAGCCAGCACCTGTTTCCCTTAAAATCTACTTCAAAGGCAAGCATCACTGCAGAATTGGTGTATTGTGACGAAAAATAGGACAAGAATAATCTGGGCAGGATTCTTTTTGTGTACGTTTTGATTCAGAAGCAATTGTCATCCAAATCCAATTTCAGAATAATTATTGTTTGAAAGAATACTAAATATGAAAGTGAAGGGTCACAGCTTGAGTTTCTGATACAGGGTCAGATTTATCCAGAAATTGGAAGAACTGACATTTGCAACATTCTTATTTGCCTGTATCCCTAGGAAACTGACTATAGAAATTATCGCCCAAGTGTCTCTCTAGTCCTTGGTCCTGATGCAGCCGTTAGGGTCCCGATACAGACTCGGGGCTGAGGTTCCTAAGTCTGCTCTGTAGGAGAAGGCATCATGAGCTGGTTATCTCCTCATTTTATTTTGAAAGTATTTCACTTTTCAACCACATCCTTCACTTCATTAGTCTTTAAACTTCAGTTTGCTATCAGCAAAAACATTTAAAAGAACCCCCCCTTTTGTATTTCTAAACTGAGTTTAAATGAATGCAGATTATATGTCTTCGATCCACCGAGGAGGCAATATACACTATCCCATCCTGTCATTCTTTACTTTTTTGTGCTCACCTTCCACCAACTCTGTCCTCTTTCAATGACTTTTCATAACTGTTAACTAGCATTCCTCTCCTTTCACTCCTGGGTTATTTCCTTGTATTCTATTGCTCTGGGCATTTATTGGAGATGAGCAAACTCTTTCAAAACCCAAGGTTTTTATAATCTTTCCCACTTTGAGAATGGGAAAATTTGAGCTGTGTACAGTTTTTGCTTGAAATCTTTTACCTAATTATAATATTAATAGGGCTGCCAGTCATCTGACAACCCATCTGGGCTAGGATCACTGGCGGCTCACTCACAGGGTTGAGCTGATGGAGATACAAGCTGAGAACTCTGTTGAAGGCATGGACCAGAGTGTCTGCACTGTGGCAGTTTGACTCGGAATGGCCCCTCTAGGCTCACATAATTGGATGGTTAGTCACTAGGGATTGGAATTGTTTGAAATGATTAGAAGGATTAGGAGGTGTGGCCTTGTTGGAGGAAGTGTGTCACTGAGGGTGGGCTTTGAGGTTTATAAAAGACTATGTCAGGCCTAGTCTTTCCCCCCTCTCTCTATCCCCCCACCTGCCAACTTCTCTCTCTGGATGCAGGTCATCATGCTCCCTGACATGATGATAATGGACTAAGCCTATGAAACTGTAAGCAAGCCACAATGAAATGCTTTATTTTATAAGAGTTGCCGTGGTCATGGTGTCTCTTCACAGCAATAGAATGGTAGCTAAGATATACACATAAGTCTCTGTTGTTACTTGAACTTCTTGCCGTATGGTGGCTGAGGTTCAAGTGTGAGCATCTCAAGCATAAGTGTACCTCACAAAAGAGATGCTGTACAGTCTTTGTCTTTTCATATCTGGCTTCATCATCCATGTGAGCTTGAGAAAATTCATGTTGTGCTATTATTGGATGAGCTATTTTATAAATGTCAATTTGACCCATTTGGGAAAATAATAAACATTCTGTGAAGCCTGGGCAAAGGCTGCCAGAACTTTTATGAACTGGACTTGGAAGTCAAGAATGCTATTTCCATCAAGGGCACTGGCCAAGCAATCACCAAATTCAGACTAAACTCAACAGACAAGTGATATGATTGCATCATTTGGTGAGCGGGTGATGATATCACATTATGGAAGAATGTTTGTGGTAAGAGTGATTTCAGAGGACATGTCTTGTCAAGTTAAATTTGCTTCCTTCCTCCCTTACTCTGTGTCCTTCCTCCCCATTTATTTATGTGCTTTTGGATTGGGAATTGAACTTAGGACCTTGTACATGCTAGACATGCCCACTGCTAGGGAGCTACACTCTTAGCTCAACATTCAATGCCTGGGTCATATTTTTCATCATGAAAATTTCTTGTTCAGAGTGGCTAGGTCATTGGAAGATAAAAATCAAACTCCTCAGGAGCATTAAAAAAAAATTAAAGGTAGGAAGTTCAGCTGGGAGCAGATGCCAATGCCTTTTCAGAGGCAGCCAAGTAATGTACATGGTTCAGAGCATTGGGCCAAATCAGGAGCTGGGGGTGGTTAATCCTGACATGCTTGGGGATTTTGTTATAAGCTTAAACATATCACTTTACCATCATATTTCTCAATGAAAGGAGGGTTAGGTTGGATTAGTGCTTTTCTACTAAACACTAGAATTACATGAAAATCATAAAAAAAAACCAAACCAAACCAACGGACCAAACAACAATATCTGGAAACAACCTCAGAAACGTTTGTGATAGGAACCCACAGTATCTTCTCCAGACCCAATCAATCAGCGTTGACCGTGGAGATACATGGATTAGAGCCGAAGTACTTAACCAATGATACTCTTCTGCCAGAGCCCCACTCATTGCCTTTAACATCACATTAGAATTACCTGGTGATGTATTTGTTCAAAACCTGGTTAAACTGATGTGGGTTTTGGAGCAGATATTTCTGCTTTCGCAAAGCTCCATAGATGACTTCAAAAGGAAGCTAGAGTTGGTAACTTCTGGCTCATTTAATTCATTTTTTTTTTTTTTTTTAGAGTTCAGTGTATTCAAGAATCGCCTGAATGAGCCAACTCCAGGGTTTCTATTTCAATGTACCCGAGACTGTGTTCAAGTGTTCATTTGCATTAGTTCCTGGGAAAAACTGGCACTTATCTAGGATGACATTTTAAACATCACTGTTTTAGATCACTGTGACAGTGTTGAGATAATATTAATGTCATGGGGGTGAGAAAACCTCAAGAGAGTTTAGGACAGACTCAGAGCATTGCACCTCCAATGCGAATGTCTGTCAAAGGGGAGATCTGGCTGAAATGTAGATTTAAGTTTTCTAACAGGTGCTCAGGGCTGCCCATAATCTACACAGAGAGACTGCTGTCCAGCAATACGCTTCTGCAATAAGGAATCTGTAAGAAGTACTGTATGCTTAAAATCAGCCACCGGGGAGATTGCTAAAAAGAGCAGGGAGAAATCCACTTGAGTTAACAATGTAAACAAGACTGATAAAGAGGTGCCTGAATGAATTAAAGTATAGTTGAAGGGGCTTTGGGATTGCAAAGCTTTCTTCCACATGAACTGGGTCTTTAGTGGACTTTGATTGCCTACAGTATTGCCTTTTACTAGATCATGTACTTTATTATGAAATTTATTATGTATAACATATATAAGAGGCAAAGAAAACAACAAATTGAGCCTCATTTTAAAAGTTACTTTGACCCAGAATAAAAAGCTTTAAAAGTAGACAACAATGACAGTCACTTTTGAATACTTGTAGGGTGGGGGGGCTTCATCAATACCACATCGGGTTCCTGAATCCTGGAATAGCATCAGAAATTCATTTCTCCAGACTCAGGAATGTTGGGAGAGATGTTTGTCTTGTCCCCACCTCAGAAATTCAATGTACGTTTGAACACCTCCATGGTGGCTCTATGCATCCTCAGTTGAGACCTTTTGCCATTGGGACCTAGGTGACCATGGTCTTTCTGCTGAGAAAAGCATGGGGACAACTGAGGTCAAGTGGGCCAGGAGACGGTGAAGAATATGAGTTTTAGTGGCAAAGGTTTTTGGTTGGAGTCTTTGCTCTGCTCTTAAACTATAATCTTTTCGAGAACGTGTCTATAACTGTGGCATTGGCTTCTTTATTATTATTATCAATTATTATTATTGAAATGGTTTGGCTAGGTAGCCCAGACTTATCTGCACTTCACAATCCTGCTAGCTCAGCCTCTCTAATAAGAGGATTACAGGTTCATCCCGTCACTCTCAGCTGATATGGTTACTGACAACAAGAGTCCTTATAATGTTATTGTTAGGGATAAGTGAGATCTACCTTGTAATTCTACAGTACTACACAAATACCACTGTTGGTAATGGTTGAACTATGCTGAAGTGCTGATGTCAGAAAAGAGGGCACATATGTCATCAGTCTTTATTATAAACTGTGTTTACCTTTTTAACAAATACAAAGAAATGGAGATTATTTAACCTATAGAAATCGGGCTTCCTAATCTTAGTGTTACTGATAGTTGTGACTGGCCACTCCCTTGATACATGGTCACAGGTGTAATCCTCTGCCTTATAGGAAGTGTAATAGCACTCTTGACCTTCTATCCAATAGGCACCAGTAGCCCCTCTCTCTCTCCAAATTTTTAGTAGCCAGACTAGAATTACCAAAACTTCTTTAGGAGAACAAAAATTGAGTATCTGTTTTTCCATCCATGTTCACTGAAAATAGAAAGTGTGGTTTAGGATGTTAAAAAGGAATGACTAGCAACTGAGCAGTTGGTATAGCTTTATCATGTGTTGCCCTTGAACAGTGTGTCCTAATGGGTGCAGGATGTCATACCTGAGAAATACTTCCTACTCTTGTTTGTTGAGAGAGAACCTTTCCATGCAGACCAAGTGGCCTCTGACTTGACAACCTCCTGCCTCAGACTCTGAGTGCTAGGATGACAGGTATGTCCCCTTACATCTGGCTGCTTTCCTCTCTCCTCTTGTTCTCTGTAGCCTTCAATAAGGGCATTGTCCCATGTCCCACAGTTGTTGAAAGTGAAGGGAAGCGACACTTGTTGGTGACTGTCAAGTATCAATCTGATATCTCACGAGTGTGTAAAAGAGGCTAAAATCCATGCAGAAACTTTTCCAGAACCACACAGCTGGCCAGGAGGTGTTTCTCAGTGCCAATGCTGTATTCTTCCTGTACAAAATTCTCACTAATGTGCTTTATAGTTTTTGAAATATCAAGTTGCTGTTTGATTTTTCTGAGATCTTTGAAGGTTCTAAAGAAGGGAACTGCTCAATAGTCCATTGCAGTGGAATTTTGGAGAGTGAATTTCCATGAAATAGTCACTTGGGGTCATCCCCCGCTCTTGTTTCCTAGTACAGAATGAGAATCTTCCAAACACTGGCCCATCCTGTCCTATAAGCAGAGCAGAACTCTACATTGGCATGAAAATCTCAGTGCACTTGGGGCTCAGAAATTACAGCTGGAGTTCCGTTGACTTGGATAGATTGAGCAATTCTATCTAACTCTCCAGGTAAGGCAGTAATATCTGTACTTTTCAATGTGTCTTGGATAATTATACAATACAATGGCCCACCAAGACACTCTGATTAGCCGAAAAATTACATTAGAGATGTCTCGTTGGATTAGACATGCCATTTTCGCTCTCAATAGGGAAGAACTTCACATTGTTCTTCAGTCCTGGGAGAACCACAGGAGAGAAAGGGTTCTAAGAATGTCCTCAATGGGCCAGTCAACCACAGAGACTAGATACGAGATCTGTAATGTAACTGAAAAGAAGCCAAGGTTTTTTAAAAACTAGTGCCAAAATCCAGGCAACCACAGGGTTGTGTAACAGATTTTTAGAAATGGATTTGTGCAAATGCCAAAGAGAAAAGAAAAGAAAAACCCAAGTTGAATAATTGTCACTTTTCAAATAAACTCACATAGGAAGTTAGTTAAAAGTATCTCTCCAAAGTTGAGAGAGATCCACATAGAATCAAAAGAATAAAACGAAGATGGACCCAATTCGAGAAGAACCCTTGGCAGATAACCTCGGTGACTGGACATCTAAAGAAAGCGTGCTGTGTTCCCACATGCACCATGATGACAAGCAGCACATTCTGGCTGCACTGACCCTTTGTTCCCAGTCTCATGGTTAGGCTTTAAATACAAATAATGGATTTATGTATTAATCTCCAGCAGGGGCTACTGGCCTTTTAAGGGCCTAAGAAACCCCATCAAGGAAGGGATAGTTAACAGATACGATTAGAGGATTCATTTGAGAGAGCTGATTCAGCAAACATCCAAGTCATTTTTGAACAGTTGAAGGAAGCTACAAATAAAGATGAAGTCGATTTTTGTAGACAGCCCAGGACTGAAATCTCCAGTGGAAGTTACGGGAAGGGCGATGCCTACTGCACTCGAAGGGAGCAAGCATACTTGTTAGACTTTCTGAATGGAATGGTGGTGGGTACCCAGGTGCATCAAGATTATGTGTGGCCCATCATTTACTCATCCTAAATTTAGTCACTCGAATCATGTGGAGTGTCTCTGTTGTTGTGCCAGGCATTGTCTTAAGCTCTCTGAATAGAGTCGTGGATGAGAAACATAGGGACCCTGAGCTTGTGGAGCTGGTATTTCCAGTAATGAGGACATGATGAGTACGTACTTCAGAGCCTGATTAGGAAGTGTCCTCCTGTGAAGACACACATAAGTAAATGCTTCAGGTTTTATAGGCTTCACTTTGGACACTGCAGTCTAAAATAGCCATGAACCAAAGGTTGGCCAACAAGTCCAGAGGCCAAATTCTACCCACTGTTTGCTTTTGTAAATAAAATTACCTTGGGATGCAGCCAGAATCAATTGTTCTGTAATTGTCTGTGGCTAATTTTCTGCTTCAGTGACATAGTTGAGTCTCTGGAAGAGACAATATGCCCTGTAAAACCTGTACTCTTTGCTGTCTTATCCTTTACGGCAAAGGATCCTAGCTATGGACAGGATGTAAACACTTGTGGCCACATTCCAAAAAGCCTTATTAATTAATGCCTTATTGAATAGGGCATAATTTACAGACACTGAAATCTGAATGCTATGGCATTTTCATGTGTCAAAAACCACTCTGTTTTATTTATTTATTTTTTTTTAACTTAAAAAATGTGAAACCTATTCTTAGCTTGGCAAGCCGGACTGGGTCTATGTATCATGGCTTCCTAAACTGCCCTAAAAATCTGTGCCCAACCCACAGATCTTCAGCTTTACCATTTTCAGTGATGAGAGCCTATTTTTAACTGCAATTTTGTTGATAAAGAAGCTGTCGGTTTCAGAATTATGATGATTAATAAAGTATGGGCAATCGATCAGAGAGTAAGGACAGCCAAGTTCCCATGGCAGTGTCGATGTAGTGGGAGGACTGTTTGATGAAGTTGTAGCTGCCTCCCTACTGATCTGTCACTCCAGTATTATAAAGTCCCGATTAGGACATCAGACTGTACCAGGCCTATATTTCAGCCTGACTGTGGCTGCACCCGCTAGCACTATTAGTGACATTTTAAAAGTAAATTACAGACATCATGGCACTTTAATACTGAGAGTCATTTCCCTCTTTTTTTTTTTTTTTTTTTTTTTTTTGCCTCAGCAAATTCTTTTCATGCTTTGGTGCCGTTCTGCATAATTAAACAGGCCTGCGAATCTCCTAAACAAAAAAGGTGCCCTTTTGGGAGGTTATCTTTATAGGCCGGCTACAGTTTCATAAATTTCTCCTAAATAACAGGGTTTCCCCCCCTCCCCACCTTCATGTCACACTCTTCATAATCAAAGGAAAAGAAGTAAAATTATATATATATGACTAGGTGTTTGACCCAAGTGACTAATCCATTTAATCAATGGGTAGAATTTGGCCTCTCAGCTTCTTTGCCAAACCCTTGGTCCATGGCTGCTTTGGATGGCAGTGTCTAAAGCCTACAAAACCTAAAGCACTTACTAAGGTGCATCTTCACTCGAGGGCACTTCCTAATCTGGCCCTGAAGTACGTATTTATCCTGTCCTCCTAACACTGAAATATAAACTCCACAAGCTCAGGAGACTCTGTCTTTCTTTTCTATGACTCTGTTCACAGAACTTAAGACAATGCCTGGTACATCGTAGGCACTGAAAATAGCAAACAGACAGACAAACAACAAAACAAAAACAAACAACCCCCCTAAAAAAGAAACCCGAAACTTGGTGGATCTAATAATCATTTCTGACCTTTAATAGTTTTTTTTCTGTTTAATACTTAGTATTTATTCTTTGACAAGTCCACACGCGTACACAACGTCTCTTGGTCATACCCACTCCCCTCTTCCTCTTCTGCTGTACACGTCCCTAACCTGTCCCTTCCCTTGGGTAGTTTCACTCTCCCCCCACCCCCGACCATCGTAAATGTTGTTTTCAGTAAGTTTTCAATTGTATGGGCAGATTCTCCCAACTCCAGGCTAATGTGATGCCCACTTGAAGCGCTCTGTGCTTTTTACTTTTATCTCCCCCCTTTTATTAAACACAGATTCTTTGCTCCTACAATATAATCCCAATACAGTTTCCCCTCCCTCTGCTCCTCCCAGTTCCTCCCTGCCTCCTCTCTCATCCAGATCCACTCCCTTTCTGGCTTCTAAGAGGTAACAACCAAATATAAGATAAAACAAAACCCGTCATATCGATGTTGGGTAAGACAAGTCCACAGGAAAGTAAAAGAACCCCAAGAGCAGGCACAAGAACCCGAGACCCACTTGTTCACACATCCAGGAGTTCCATCAAAGTGCTACATGGAAAGCTACAGAGTGTCTGCAGAGGACCTAGTGCAGAGCGAGGTAGGCCCTGGGCTTGCTGCTTCAGGCTATGAGTTCCTTTGAGCTTTGCTCAGCTATTTCAGAGAGCCTTGTTCTTTCTCCTGGTGTTCTCCATGCCCTCTGTCTCCCCAGTCTCCTGTCTTCTCTTTCACAGGGTTCCCTGAGCTCTGAGGGGAAGGATTTGGTAGAGAGACCTCATTTAGAGCTGTGTGTTCCAAGGTCTCTCTCTCTCTCTCTCTCTCTCTCTGCATAATGTCTGGCTGTGGTCTCCGTATTTGTTCCCATCTCCTACAGAAGGAAGCCTCTCTGATGATGGCTGAATAAGGCACTGATCTCTGAGTACAACTGAATATCATTAGGAGTTATTTTATTGTTACTTTAATTCTTTTTTTAGAACAGTCGTATTTGGTTTTACCCTAGATCTCTGTCTATCTCGTCTCTGGTTCTTGGTCACCCCAACAGTATCAGGGATGGGTTCCATCTCATGGAGTGGGCTTAAATCCAGCTAGAGAATGATTGGTTACTCCCACAAGCTTTGTGCCACCATTGCCCTAGCATATTTTGTAGGCAGGACAGATTGTAGATCAATTGTTTTGTGGCTGGGTTGGTGTTTACTCTTCTCTCTCGGTAGCCTACAAAGTACCTTTCCATATCGTAGACACTAGAACATGGGGGTGAAGGTTCTGTGTAGGCACCAGCTTGACTTCTTTATATCTGATGAGTTGTGTCGGTGTTGTCTTCAGCAACGGGGCCTTGCTGTCAGTTTGTGGAGAGCAACCTATTATCCTGGCCACAGCCTGGGTTGTCTGGAGATATTCAAGGGACCTTTTGGGCCAACAACTCAATTGGAGATGACCTAGTTCAAGTACTGGAAACTTCATATGGTGACAAGAGATGGCCAGTGGGGTTTCATCTCCTTTGTTATTTGAAGACTTCATTAGGACACTTTCATATATTATAGGAAGTCTCTACTGCACTAGGTTTCTATACCGCCCCTCAAATGCTCTTCAGTTCTAGCTGTCTCTCCCTTTATCCCATCTCCCCTCTCCTTCCCACCTGATACTCCTGTACTCATCTCTCCCCACCCCGATCCTGCCCACCTATAAAATCTATTTCCCCCTCCCAGAGAGATCCATGTGTCCCCTCCCCCAGTCCCTTCCTCTATGCCTAACGTCTTTAAGTTGTAGCTTAATTATCATTTATTTAATGGCTAATATCTAGCTATAACGCTCTCTCCATTTTAAAGGAGGTGCTTACATTGTCTCACAACCCTGTTCCTTCCCTAGTACGTATGAAAACATCTCTGGTTTTCATGTTGTCTTCAGTAATTTTGTTGATGTATTTTACCTTATATAGATGGCAGTTATTCCATCCCCCAAGCAGACAGGTGTGTTTACTACATGAAAAGCCAACTGTGTTTACAGTAACACACTGCGGTATTTATCATTCACTTCTCAAAACTAAATATATTTGTAATGTTTTTAAGTGACAGATTTGAAAGGCTCAGGTGTCGAAATAAGTTCCTAACATATGTGCTGTATAGATCAACTTTAAAAATCTCAGAAAATGTGTCCTTATTGAACTCCGTTCCTTGAACTATCTTCTAGTTGTTAGCAGGTAGATCATAGAAACTTTGGTATGTTTCTTGAAATGCTATGCTTAAAATTCCTTCATGCACCAGTACATTTAAAGTTGAAAACTAAAATTATCTTTTCAGTATTATAATCATTCCTTTGTATAAAAGTGTTTTACATTGTGCTTAACTACTGTGGAAAATGCTTATCTATTACTTGACTAGCGGATTGGCTGACGCTGCCTCTGAGGAGTAAGATCCAGTTGCGTGTGGCTAAGAGAGCAAATTAGGCAATAATAACTTCAAACAGAAACTTGGCAATGAGCTCCCCAAGAGGATGGCCTTAAGGGAATCATTTAGAGGGATGGCTGCCATTAAGCACAAAGGCGGGCATTGTCTTGAACTGTTCATGTGCCTTGAAATGAAAACAGATCTGTGTTTTGTAGGATAAAGGATGGGGTTAGGATGGTCACTTTAAACCCCACCTGATGGTATGTTTTCCCTGCTTAGGAGCTTGCTAAAGTGACCTTGACTAATAAGGCTCAGTTCTTTGCTAAGTGCCCTTCACTGTAAAATTCTCTCTCTCTGTCTCTCTCCATTCCACAAGGTTTCAAGTGTTTATTTGTTACAAACTCTCTGTGTAACCAAAGATGACCTTGAACTCTGGATCTTTCTGCCTCCACATCCTGGTTGTTGGGATTACAGTGGCTTGTCATCACTCTTGGTTTATGTGGTGCTGAAGATCCAACCCACAACTTTGTTCATGTTAGGCAAGCGCTCTACCAACTGAATTCTATTCCCAGCTCAAAAATGCTTAATTTTATGAATAATGAAAATGCAAGGTGTTATCCATAGAGGTTTATTTGCACATGCTGCATACATACAGAATAAAATCAAGTTCAGAGGTCAATATTAAAGCTAGTATTCCTCCTTCCACCTCTCACTTCTTATGAAGAAAGGATCCGTGATTTTTCCAAGCAGAAGGGCTATTTCTGTTTTGAGCTCATGGACACACATCCTTTGAAATGGATGTTGATTCTAGGGCATGGGCAAATGCAAGGACAGTGATGTCATAGTTTATGAACAATGATTACAGTCATTATATTCACTCTAATTGTGGTGCACATCCTTGATTTCTTTTAATACTTATTACAAGGCTGACTACCTGGGTTAAATTCAACTCTCCCCCATCTTTACCTCAGCTGATGTAGATGCCTGTGAGTCAGAGAGAGGACACAGATGACTACCAGAATTTAACTGCACTGACCTCCGGTTAATGCTTATTTTTCCAGACAACTGCACTCCATTTTCCTCGTGTACTCTTTTAAGATTCTCCCTTACCATGGTGGGCCTTGAGAAGTATTTATGAATGAAAGAATGGGGGGATCTTGGGAATGTCAGATGTAAGTTACTGGGATGGGTTTAGAATATATCAGGTACTAAAATAAATCTAGAGTCCATACATCTCTATATAACGGGCATGTAGAAACTGCTATCATTGAAAAGTATTGACTCCAGGCTGGGATGGATGTCCAGTATAGTTAAAGCACAATGAAAGCCCAATGGCTCTGACTTCATTTTGTGTGTCTGTCTGTCTTCTCATTTTGTGTGTCTGTCTGCTCTAGTTTCTCCGAGGACGTAGAGATTAATCATTGCCCTTAACCTTTCCTTCAGATTCACCTTAAATTTCTTTTTGAATTATAATTATATTTTTTAGTGTGTTTTGATCATATTCACCCCTTTCCCATCTCTTCTCAGATTCATGGCTCTTCCCTACTCACTCAGCTTCCTGTCCTTTTGTTTTTAACCCTTCAGGACTACTTTGTGCCACCCAATAGCACATGCTTGATTTACCAGAGCCAAAGAATACCATTTCTCTCTTTCCCAACAGCAAACAATTACCATCAGCTTGAGAGGGATTAGGAGGTGCAGACTTGTTACAGTAGGTGTGGTCTTGTTGGAGGAACTGTGTCACTAGGGGTGGGCTTGGGTGTTTCGAAAGTCCAAGCCAGTCCCCATGCCTCTCTCTTCCTGCTGCCGGCAGAGCTGGATGTAGAACTCTCAGCTACCTCTCCAGCACAGTGTTGTGTCTGCACTGCATAGGGCCAATATGCCCACTGTGATGATAATAGACTATTATCTGAAAGTATAAGCCTGTTGCAATTAAATGCTTTCCTTTATAAGAGTTGCCATGGTTATAATGTCTCTTTATATCAATGGAAGACTACCTAAGACACCAGGTATATCAGATAGTAGATTGGTGTGGGGTCATGCCATCATAGGGCTGGGTGTTCATCTCTGCAAGAGAAGAGGTCCAGGTGAGAGAATTACACCCTTTAATTCAATCTGGTATGTCTGATCAAGTCTAGGACCTGTTTTCTCTGATATGACTTTAAGATGTTCATTTGCCCTAACAGTTTCATTTCTCCCCATATACTTGCATGGTGGTCTTCTCTCTATGCCCAGGAGTAAGACACTTATAAGTCTGTGCTGGATGAGTGGTACATGACAGATGGTGCCCTTTCTGGGTCCATACAGGGACTGCAGTTGTCCTCCTTGCTCAAAGTGCAGTCAAAATTGCTTGTAAAATGGAGTCTCCTAGGACAGCGTTCAGTTCAGAAAACACTGTTTTATACAATAAGAGTGGGACATAGCCTGATTTCAGCTTCCTTTCCCTACCAAGAGCATCCATTCATAAGAACAGAATGTATCCTAGAGCAAAAGTAACCATTTCCTGAGAACTACCTTGATCTCTGAAGTAGTATGTACTTCTTTTTTATATTGTTCCTTTTATTTTTGAGATTATAATATAATCACATTATTTTCCCCTTACCTTTCCTCCTTCCAAATCCTCCCATATACCTTTTCCTTGCTTTCTCTCAAATTTATGACCTCTTTTCTCATTAATGGTTGTTACAAGCATATATGCATATATAGGGATATATATATGCATATAATACACACATGTATATATACACAATATAGGAATGTATATATATGCACATGTATATGAATATATGTGTATGTATGTATATGCCATTATACAGATTGAGCAGGTTATATTTAGGAATATATGCATGTGTATGTGCTCAGTCTGTATAATGGTATTCATATGTGTGTGTTCAGGGCTGACTATTTGGTGCTGGAAAACCAGTTGGTGTGCTGTTCCCTAGGGAAGATGAAGTGCCTCTTTAGGTCATGTTCAGAATGGAGTTGGGGTGACATTGAAATGAGGCGACACCTTGCTTGACCAGGTGCATTTAATTCTGCTCACTTCTTTCCCTTGTCTCTGCTTCAAGTCAATACTGGGAAAGGGCTGACTTGTTGGTCCCTGGACCTCCTTGTTATCTTCTCCTCCTAATATGGCCACATTGTAAAAATTCCCTGTTTTTCACCACGACTCATCTGTCTAGTTGGCACTGTGGGGTGGCTTGTCCTAGCCAGAGACTGGGCTTTTGTTTTTCACTCACAAGTTGCAATTTGTCTAAAAATGGTCTCAGGTACCTAAACCTTTAATAGGAATGCCCAGATGTTTCCCCAGGGGAAAAACCACAATGGAAGACACTACAGAGAATGTGTGTGAAGGACCATTTTGGAAGTAAGGATTTAAAAAGCAGACCCCCGTTGTTGTTTGTTTTTTCTCTTACTCTCTTTAGGGGGCCCACCACCCAGCTCCCAAATAAATCACACATGGAGGCTTATTCTTAATTATGGATGCCTGGCCTTAGCTTGGCTTGTTTCTTGCCAGATTTCCTTAACTTAACCCATCTGTCTTTTGCCTCTGGGCTTTTCTCATTCTCTTACTTCTGTAAATCTTACTGTTATTCCATGGCTTGCTGTGCAGCTAGGTGGCTGGCTCCTGAAGCCCTCCTCCTTGTATGGCTACTACTTCTCTCTCTTAGATTTCTCCTATTTATCCTCTCTGCCTACCAGCCCTGCCTATCCTTTTTCCTGCCTCACTATTGGCCATTCAGCTCTTTATTAGACCATCAGGTATTTTACACAGGACCAGTAACACAGCTTCGCAGAGTTAAACAAATGCAACATAAACAAAAGTTTCACACCTTAAAATAATATTCCCCAACATTTCCCCTTTTTGTCTAAATAAAAAGGTTTTAACTTTAACATAGTATAACTACATACAACAAAAACAATTATCAAATAGAAAGTATATTTACAATATTCTGCCAATTTGTAGTTAGCATATTCAAAGAAATAATGCATTATCTATCTTATCTTAGTGAATCCAAAGTTGTTTTTTTTCTTTTTCTTTTTTTTGAGACAGGGTTTCCCTGTGTAGCTTTGCGCCTGTCCTGGAACTCACTTGGTAGCCTAGGCTGGCCTTGAACTCACGGAGATCCACCTGCCTCTGCCTCCCGAGTGCTGGGATTAAAGGCGTGCGCCACCACCGCCCGGCGAATCCAAAGTTTTATACATAATTTACTTTCTATCACAACTAAGGAAAACTGCGACTATAACTATCTAGTATTCAACTCCATCAAAGACCCAGAAGGATGTAATATTATCTAATAACAGAGACATTTGGCTACCTGGATAGTCACCAGAGTTCCTCTGCAATGGTGGAGCATCCATCTTCAGCCTATAGGCCTAGAGTATCTGACAGACTCTTCTATGAAGCAGGAATTTTGAAAGACTGTCCTGCCTTGTTTTGGCAAAGTTCAACAGTTCTTTTCTTGTGTGTCCTGTCCAGTCTACATGGTCAGCAGTCAAAGGCAAGAGCAGTTTTTTTGCCCAGTGACTAACCTTGCCACAATGAAAGCAAACTCCATAAGGAATTTCTTCGATGCCCATCATCTTCTCTGAAGTAAATTGGTGCTGCCAGGAGCAGATGTGTCTCATTGTCATGAAAAACCCTAAGTTAACAAAACATTTTAAATGCTATATTCTGTAGGTCTTTGAAAATCATTTATCCATCTAAAATATATCTCTATATGACCTTGAAAGAACACCTAACATATTCACAATTTTGATTGTTTTTGATTTTTGAGACAGGGTTTCTCCGTGTAGTTTTGGTGCTTGTACTGGATCTCATTCTGTAAACCAGGCTGGACTCAAACTCACAGAGATTCACCTGGTTCTGCCTCCTGAGTGCTGGGATTTAAGGTGTGTGCCACCACCACCCAGCCAATTTTGATTGTGATAATGACTAACCACTAACCTATGTTTCCTGATTATTTTATATAGTTTATAATAATAGCTTTACCTTACATTTTTTAAATGAACTACATAGGCACAATACCTCAAACAAAAATAGAAACATACATACAATATGTTTAAGAAAAATAACCTTAAATATATAAAAATCTTTAAACAAGAGTAGAAACATATATGCAATGTAACAAAAATAACTTTAAATTTTATCGATATACTATATTCTCATAAATTATAACAAACATTCATAACTTACCAAATAACCAAAAGCCTCCCACACCCCTCTTGGGAATATGGATATAGTATTCTCCAAACTGCTTCCTGCTGTCTGTGGACAAAGTATCTTTAGGGTCCCAGAGAGAAAATTTTGAGATAATGACCAAGTCCTGGGAAGACCAGCAGTAACGTTTGCTGACAGTTATCACCTGTCAAGTTTCAGGAGGTCTTACCTAATCAAACCTGATTCATATTAACCCTAAAGGAATCCACAGCCTCTTCATCTCCTGTGGGAATAAAACTCCATAGCATTTTTGATTCCCATTTGATAAATATATTTTTTGACTTTTTAAATTTAAGGCATTTCTAAAGTATATAGGCTGATTTATTTCAACAGTCTCTTTTAATTCCATGTCTCTTTGCAGCTGTCCTTTGCTTTTTAACAGTCAAAAAGTTCAAAATCAACACAATAACATGTGTGATCCAGACTCCCTGTGTATTTCCTATCTTATGTGGTTTTTCTCTTTTATATTACTTTTACTCTCTCTTTAAAGACTTTATTATTATTAAACTATTTATTTCTTTCTTTGACTGTACCCTTTCTTTTCTTAAGCCTATGCACATTGTTAAACACACCATAACTTGCTTAGAAGTTTTTCTGTCTCTTTTGTTGTGTATCTTCAGCATTTTTTGACCATATGAGCAAGCCTTATACTGCTACCTACACCTGGATCCTCTGCACCAGGCTCTTAGCTGGCTCTGCCTGTTTCTTGGGTCATGAAAACCAAGCATGGGAGGTTGTCTGACCAGGAACTGCATTCAAACTTCCTAGGGCTCTAGAACAAGGATGCTTGCACTGTGGCAGGCATTATCACGTAGTTTTTTATTTGTATTTAACATACTAGCTGTTCAAGGACTCAGTGACCTGCAGAAACTGTCTAGCCAAAACTCTGAAAGGAGTTGTATATTTTTTTCTTTTTCTTTTCTTTCCTTTCCTTTTTTAAAAAAAAATTTAAAGCTTTTTAGGCACTGTGGAATTTTGAGCCCCATGTTGGCATGCCAAAATGTTTGTTTTTGCTCTTTGGGGGACCCACCACCCAGCTCCCAAATAAATCACACACAGAGGCTTATTCTTAATTATGAATGCCTGGCCTTAACTTGGCTTGTTTCTTGCCAGCTTTCCTTAACTGAACCCAACTGTGTAACAGGAATCTTAAAAGGTCTTATTAATAAAAAAAAAACCTGGAGCCAGATATTGGGGTGAAAGCTGAAAGATCAGAGAAACAGAACAAGCCACGGCCAACCTCACCTCACCAACTCCTCACCCGATCCTGTTTTCACGAATCCTCAGACTGAAAGCCTCTGAGTCCTCACCTCAAGGGTCTCAGCTGAACTGCTGTTTAGTTCCTGTCTCCTCACACCTTATATACCATTCTCCACCCAGCCATGACACTTCCTGGGATTAAAGGCGTGTGTGCTTCCCAAGCAAAGGCATGAGATCTCAAGTGCTGGGATTAAAGGCATGTGTCACCACTGCCTGGCTCTGTTTCCAGTGTGGCCTTGAACTCATAGAGATCCAGGTGGATCTCTGCCTCCTGAGTGATAGCACTAAGGGTGTGTGTCACCACTGTCTGACATCTATGTCTAATCTAGTGGCTGGCTCTGTCCTCTGATCCCCAGTTAAGTTTATTATGATACATAATATATTGGGGGTACACAATGTATCACGACACAACTGTCTTTTGTCTATGGGATTTTCCCTTTCTCTTCTGTAAATCTTACTCCTACTCTGTGGCTTACTTTAGGGGCATGGCTGGCCCCTAAAGTCCTCCTCCTTCTATGGCTACTTCTTCTCTTTCCCAGATTTCTCCTATATATTTTCTCTGACTACCAGCCCTGCCTATCCTTTTTCTTGTCTCTCTATTGGCTGTTCAGCTCTTTATTAGACCAACAGATGTTTTAGACAGGCATAGCAACACAGCTTTGCAGAGTTAAACAAATGCAACATAAACAAAAGTTTCATACCTTAAAATAATATTCCCCAGCACACCCCAGATTTAATAATTTCAATATAGAACTTATGCTACAAGATTTCATAGAATGTGTAAAATAGTAGAACAAAATGAATCATTTAAAAAAAAGCAATCTGTATTGCTAAGGCTACAGGCCTCTGTGTTTCAAATGTTTTCAGGATAAGTAGCATTATTTATAAATAACATCATTGTCTTTGAATACTCATAGTAAATAATGATTCTCAAAATGCTATTTTTGCCTCTTTAAAAAATGTATGTGTATAAAAGTCATTTAAACTTTTCCGTGTCTTCTTCAAAGGAAATTTTATTTAAAAACCACACTGACAAATAGTTGTATTTGGAAAGCTTCTCACACAAGCACTAAATTTAGAAAAAGTAATTTTTCCATATAACTAATCTTTTCACATCAACAGCCTATTTGTAGCTATCATTCATAATTTGGAAAATGACATTTTCTCTATATTTCTCTATAAATTTTTATTCCATGACATACAACTTCATTTTACTTTGTCCATTTATAAATCAACCTTATCCAATTACTGTTCATTATACAGCCAACTTTTGACATTTTTAATATCTTAATGAGTTTTCCCTCAACAATACTGTGGAATGGCCCAAGGATTAAAGCACTTGATGTACAATTGAGAAGACCAGAGTTCGGATCCCCAGGACCTACCTAAATACAGGGAGGGCATGTTAGCTTGTCTGTAATTCCAGCCTCAGAAGCCAGAGACAGGGCGTCCCCATTCAATCTGGCTAAAGAGATGGGCCACATCAGCAAGCCCTGTCTTTGAGAAACTCAAACTCAAAAGAATAAGGTCAGAGGGCAATGAAAGATTTCCAATATTAACTGTGAGGTTCTAGGATTGTGTAAACAAACCTGACTTTTCACTCACATGGAAGTTCACTGAATGAGTCATTTCAAAATCACATGGGTCTTGGGAGAACTATTTCTTGTAAAGACAGTTCCGAGGTTGTCACATATCTGTTCTTCCACCCACCCACCCCTGCCCCCGCCAATATTTTCCAATGCAGGGAACCTCTCTACAAACCAAGATAGCCTGAACTATTTCCACCATTTTCTAAGACACCTCCTGGGACAACACAGTCTCTGCTGAGAACTTATGATTAAACAACAGTAGAATTTTTATTAACTTGAAAGATCTACTCATAAGCATGCTGGAGAACAAGTCAGTGGTGAATTTTTGTTACTTTTCTGTAGGTGGTTGCTTTGGGACTCCTAGCTGGTCAGCTTAACGATCTTCACCACTTTTGAAATGGCTCTTTAGAAATAGTTTCATTGAACTTTTACTTCAGAACAGTAGTTTAGTGTGCATGTGCATGGTGTGTGTGTGTGTGTGTGTGTGTGTACACACACGCAAACAGTCAGTTCTCTCCTTCCTCCATGTGGGTCCCAAGGACCAAATTCAAGCCCTTAAACTTGCAAGATGAGGCCTTATCCTGCTGAGCCATCCCTGGCCAACAATGTGAGTTTTACAGAATGATAATAGAGAGTACCAAGGTTTCCCATACAACCCACATTCAATTTTTGCTGCTCACATCTTCGATCATATGATACATTTGTTAGGGCTCATGATCAAAGTTTGAATATTGGTGTGAAGTCAAATGTATACTTCGTTTAGATTTCCTTAGCTTGCACTAGAGTTCTTTTCTGGTTCCACAGTTCCATCAAGAATCATCAGGTCCTCGGAACTCAGTCTCTTGGCTGTGACACTTTAACTTTGTTTCTGATCCTTCACATGGCAAAGCATCAATGCCCCTTACATTGGTTCTGATTGTTTTGTTGTTGTTGTTGTTGTTGTTGTTGTTGTTGTTAGTATGAGGATGAGGATTTGTGGGAAGGAGAACACAGAGTAAGTGATACCCATGTTCCTCACAGGACTTACTTTTGTTGATGTTGACTCTTTACCTGGCTGTGGTACTACTGGCCAGCATTTCAACTATGGGTGTGTTGTGGAATAGAATATTTGTTTAACTGTGTAAAGCTTTGTTGCATTTGTTTAATTATGTAAAGATCTGATTCACCTTGCCTGCCCAAGGCACCTGATTGGTCTCATAAAAAGCTGAACAGCCAATAGCGAGGCACAGAGGGATAGACAGAAAAGGGGAGCCAGTCAGCCAAGAAATATAGACATGCAAACTAATCCGTATCTATATGCACATCCATAAGTATTTCTGTAGGTACCTGCACTTACCCCAATTATGAGTTCCCACTGGTGTTTCTAATTCTAATCCATTGCCACACATATCATTCTAGCTTTGTCTATCTATGCTTCTATAAATCCTTGTTTTAAAAATGAGACACCCGGCTTGTTTTGAGTCAACTGTTAACCCTTACATCTAGGAGAAACTGTTTTAAAAATCAAAGCACATCTTTAATCCCAGCACTCAGGAGGCAGAGGCTGGAGGATCTCTGAGTTTGAGGCCAGCCTGGTCTACAGAGTGAGTTCCAGGGCTACACAAAGAAACCCTGTCTTGAAAAACATACAAAAAATTTCAAAAAAAATTCAAAGCACAACATATATGTCCTTTCTTTTGCTTTAATACCACAGATTCCATCAACCCCTAAGGTTGTGGAGGTCCCCACCATTCCCTCTACCCCTTTAGTGAATTAGGGTCATATATTCATATTATGGTTAGGTTATTTTTCATTTCCTACATTCTATACTGCATTGTTTAAATGATTATTCTCGATTAAGTTAACTTTCAATCATTTATTGTGCTGTAAAGTTGTATAGAGTTTGGCAAAAGTATAATGGCATGTATCCAGCATAATAGAATTATACAGCAGGCTTACTGCACCGAAACCCCATGTGCATCACCTGCCAATCCTCCTCTCTTAAAACCTCATACCTATAATTCTTTTAAAACCATAGATACTGTATCCCTCCCTCAAGAATATCATAGGACTGAAATAAAATACTATTATTGACATTTGTAACTTCTCTCTTTTTGCCAATTTAATAATGCCCATTCAAGTCTCATCCATATCTTTTTTAAAGTAAGTTAGTAGAACCATTATGGGAAAATGCTTGATTGTTTGTCAAAAAAAACATTTAAAATAAAACTGTCATCTGGTTTATTAATTCTACATCTTTACTCCCATGCTTGTCCCATAGCTAAGAAATAGAATAAATCTACATTGATAAACTGATGAATGGGTGGAAGAAAATGGGGTACACAAATACAATGGAATATTATTTAATGGTAGAAGGATGCAACTCTGTCATTCATGACGGCGCAGATGGATCTGGAAAATGCTGATTTAAATGAAATACACTTGGCCCAGGAAGACAAGTGCCACATGACTTTACATACACGAACTCCAGCACAGTTGATCTCAAAGAAGCCGAGGAGAGAATGCTTATATGGATTGGGGAAAAGTTCCCAGAGTCAGGGGAGACTAGGATCAGAGGAGGATGGGGAAGGGTCATCAATGAGAACCAAGGAGTTCTAGTATGGCATCCCACAGCAAGCGAGTATAGATGCCAGCAGTGTAGTGTGCCTCTCCGACAGCTAGAGGAAAGGGTTTCTTCCTCAAACCAAAGCCATGGCCATTTGAGGAGATAATTTGAACATCACACTTAATGTGTGCAATTTTCATGATTTAGCATAAGCCATCTGGAACTTTTTCCACTCATGACTGCTTTTCACTCACGAAAAATTTATGTGACCTCAGGTATACAGAGCTGTAAAATAAATATACCAATCAAACATTTACCAATAATAAATGAGCTTACTTTAAAACAATTCTTTGTGGAAAAGGGGAGAAAACATGATCAGAACATATTGTCTGATTTTTTTTTTTGTATGTAGATTAAAAACACTGCAATCCATAACATACGACTGTCTTAAATTTGAGTAATAGTGTGGGGGCACTGTTTATTAGTGTTGTGTACCTCATGGCCTGGGTAGGGTAGCCGATGCTGTGTGTTCGGACCATGGCTGCAGTGAGGTCACACGACGCAGCTTTGGTGAAAGCCCCCAGAAACATCTGGGATTCATTATGCACTTGACTTCGACTAAGGTTTGATGGTTGCCCATTCAGAAACCCTTCATTGTTGCCATATTTTTTACGACCTTCACATTCTGTTATGTGACCCTCCTGCCACAAGGGGTGGTGAACCACAGTTTAAGAAATTATGTTTTAATGTACCAGTTTAAAAAAAAAATCAATTGAAAAACAGGAAGTGGGTCCTTGTAGAGATCGAGAGTAAAGCAGTAGTTACCAAGGGGTAATGGGGGAGGAAAAAGAGGTTAAGGATATTAAATGAGCCAATGATAGGACTCAGTGCTGGAGCACTTACCCAATGCTTGAGGTCTTGGGTTCATCCCTAGCATACTGCATCAGTTACACTTAGGAGAAATAAACTCTGGTGGTCTTCTATGTCTCAAGAACAGACCATAGACAAAAATAGAGTTTGTACATTTCAAATAGCTGTAAAAAAAATAAACATTTGAGAATATGACAACTTAAACACGCAATATATACAGCGTGCTGTATGTTTTTATGCTAACTCATAAATATGTATGTTTTTACATTTCATCTCATCCATATTTTTGACACCAACAGGTTTTTAAATTAATGTTAGGAATATTATGAATAATTTTCCATTAATGAAATAAGTGCGATGCAGAACAGACGGGTGGATAGAAAGTCCCTGTGCGTTCTCTTCATGCTCTGTGCAGTGATGCTGTATAGGAGAGACCTGAAAAAAGGAGAAAATAGGAACTGAAAACACTTTACTTTGTGGAAAGAACACTGAACGAGGTATTTAATGATTTTTTTGTTCATTGCATTTAGAGCAGTAACTGTCATACAGTCTAATTCATTTTTGTTTGTGGAATGGATGAGTATAAACTCCCCAGGGAGTTGAAATGTTAGAAAAAGACATCAGCACACTGTTATTGTTATTGATTTCCATTTCTTTTCATTCGAATCAACTATTGGACTGAGTTATAGAATTCTTGATTTCTATTTTTAGGATTACATGGATATCACATATTAAGTATACCTTATAATTGAGTTATTTGTAGCCATAAAAATTTTCAACTTTAAACTACTACTTTAAGACTTTTAAAATATTTTATTTATTTGCGCTTTCTCTCTCTCTCTCTCTCTCTCTCTCTCTCTCTCTCTCTCTCTCTCTCTCTGTATGTGTGTGTACTATGGCACACATGTAGAGGTCAGAGGACAATGTTGGGGCATTAATTCTCTCCTTTCACCCTGTGATTCTGGGAATGGAGCTCCCAGGACGTCAGGCATGTCTTCACCTGTTGGGCTATTTTACCGGCCCTACTTTAAGGCTTTTATCCATCTCATCATTAAACCTGTATAAATCGGCATTCTCTGAGATAATTGAGTTTGTTAACCTCCTCCTCCATCAAATAAATTCCGCAATTCTATCTGGCTGGGCGATATTTACAAGTGCATTTGGGAGGTGGTAGAGGGTCTCACTATGCCGTCAACGATGGCCTTGAATTAGAAGCGACTCCTACCTCCCTGTCCTGGGTGCTGGGTGGCAGGCCCACGTCACCACGTCTGTCTAGGAGCACCATTTTGTGTGTTCGTGGTTCTTCCAGCCTAGCTTCCTTTCTCTGTCTCTATCAGCAGTTTGAGGAAGCCAGCCCTGCCCTTCACCATCTGGGTGGGGAGGGGGCGTGCGGTATGAGAGAAAAGATAAAGGAGTCTACAGATGCCTCTAGCACTTAGGGATGGAACTAAAGACCGGGGGAAGAATACAGGGAGGCACAGACAGATGTTTGGCAGCTGTCTCCATTGCTGGACGGCAGGGAGAGGAGCGTCCAGAAAGGTCAGACTCCCGCCAGTTGTTGATTCCCGAGGTGTGAGTATGTCCGCCATCCACCAGGATGAGCATCAGGCTTCTAAAGTATAAACCAGCGGCTTGAAAAATTCCTGCTTAGCATTCTGCTCTCTTGGGTTGCCCTGATTCCAGGATACCCCCCCAGTCAGAAGAGGTTTCTAATCCTCACATCTCCCCTCTACCCTCCCCGTAAGCAGTTAAAAGGGCTGGAGGAGAAGGAAGGCGAAATAGAGATTGTCTGAGATATTTAGATTCAGGGACCACAGGCAGCCTTTGGGATACTCTTGGGTCTCATCATTTCAAGCATCACCGAGTGAGCGAAAGATGAGCTGGAGGCCGGTGAACTCTGGAGATTCGCTTCTGTCCTTTCATCTTTTCATGGGTTCTGGGGATGGAACTCAGGCCACCATGTTGATGTGGTAAGCACCTTTATCTGCCCAGCCACCACATCACACTGGGCCCCATTTAATTCTTTTACAGAAACATTTCCCACTTTCAAAAATTTTCATAGAATAATCTGGAGGCCAAATGTAGCCTTCCAGGTCACAACGAGTGTTCTCTTT
Organism: Peromyscus eremicus; assembly: GCF_949786415.1. NCBI lineage: Eukaryota > Metazoa > Chordata > Mammalia > Rodentia > Cricetidae > Peromyscus > Peromyscus eremicus. Next base: position 7,413,728 of record NC_081434.1, read on the forward strand.
CAGCACCTTTCCACGAGTCACAGCACAGACCTGGGAGAGTGAGTCCTCAGCCCCTGCCAGCTAGACTGAAGAGCAGAGCAGGCCAGCGAGTGGTCAGCCACGTGGGCAGTGCTCATTTCCAGAGAAAGTCAAGGAGGGGCTTACTAGGGTGGACTAGAGCTTAAAACAGACTGTAGAGCTGTTGAAGGCAGCGTCTAAGCCAGGTGTTCCGGTCACCCTTCCCCTGCCCCAATTCCTTCTTTCTTGTTGAGATTTCTTAAAAGAGAGGAGAATAGCTACCCATGATCTCCTCACCAATACCTGTGTATTCTTTCTCTTTCAAACACACACACATGTACCATGTAGACAGACAGTCCACTTCTCCACTTGGCAGCTTAACATTATATATACTTCAGATGCATCAGTCATGGTTAATATTCTTCAAATGGATTTTTAAAAATTATTATTATTGTTATTGTGGTGTGTGTGTGTATGTATATGTGTGTGTGTACATGTCTTTGTGTGTGTACATGTATCTTTGTATGTGTCTCCGTGTGTGTGTGTATGTGTATGCATGTATGTGTCTGTGGTATGTGTGTGTGTGTGTGTGTGTGTGTGTGTGTGTGTATGTGTCTGTCTGTCTCTCTCTTTCTCTGTGTGTATATGTGTTCACGTGCATGCGTGCACTGTACCTGTGTGGCAGTCAGAAGACTTTGGGAGTTGGTTCTCTACTTCCTCCATATGGTCCTGAGTCTGACCTCAGGTTTTCAGGCTTGTGCTACAAGTGCATTCACCTGCTTAGTATTCTCTCTGGTGCAGTTGTAAATTTCATACTCCGAGCAGATTAGGATGAGATCTGTATTCCGCTTTATTCAGGTTTGCACGAGGCCAGAGAGCAGCAGTGAATGCCGTTTAGATGAGAGTGGGCTGAAGGATGCTGCAGTGATGGGGGAGGGTAGGAGTGGGAACCCTGTGACTCAGCCTGCTCCCCTCTTACAACTCCATCGGAGCCCATTAGGTGGATGTGATTAGCAGGCATCTGCTTAAGGGATTCGACGTGCAGATTCCTAGGTAATGAGTAGAATTCCAGTAATCAGTTGAAACATTGTGAGTATTGAGGGTAGAAAGCACAATAAAACCACCACAGATTATGTGTTCAAATCTTACTTTTCCCCCCAGAGTTTAAAAACTCCATTGCAGATCCGGGATTTATTAATAAAACATGTTTAGTTTCCTTTAATATAAAGTGAGTGCTCCTGCTCTGCTTCTATTGACATAAGTACAGACCATTGGTTTAACAAATAAATAAAGGAAGGGAGGAAGGAAGAAAGAAGGGAGGAAGGAAGGAAGGAAGGAAGGAAGGAAGGAAGGAAGGAAAGTGGCTATTCATATTGGGGTCTCCATACACCATTAGACCAAATTTTCTAGAACTATGGCAAGTGATTGAATTCTGTCTCCAGTGGTGTGATATAACACTCAAGCTCAGGCCGCACTGAAGCCCTTGTAACATCTTTTAAGAGTTAAATCAGGGCCCAGAACAAACTTTGATTGAATTAAAGCAAAGCTGTTAAACCACCTTCTGTTCAAACAGGACTCCCACAGATTTCATCAAGGAGAGGCCACATATTGGTTCCTTATACAGCAAAAATCATGTCTTAGTTTTCTTTAGTAACTGATGAATATAGAGGTAGACTCTGCTGGAAACTATATCATTTATAAATGTAGATGTAGCTTTAGAATATGACACAAAATCAAACCTGAAAGAAACATGTAGAAACCCCAAAATAAACAGAACAAAGATACTCACCCACCCCAAAATCCAAACAAACAAATCTGTTTTCTTGGGTACACTTGAAGGAAAAATTAGTTTTAAAATTAGGTCAGGGAAGGAATTCCAGAACAGTACTCAGTAGACATGGAGCTGTGGTGACCTCAGAGGCCAAAAGCACTGGATAGAACTTCCAAGGACAGTTCAGATATAAAGAGCTCCAAAAAACTAACAAATGGTACCCAGGCACCTTCACTTTTTTCTGAGTGTGTCTGTACTGCCCCGATGTTCTGCTGCCTCCAGATGCTCTGGCCTGTCCACATGGAGACAATACCAGTGACTCTCCTGTGTCTTTCTAGGCTCTTAGCACCGACTGGGGCTCCTGAAGCACCCCAAGCTTCCTAGAATGAGCAGCTGCCATGTTCTCAGCATCTCTGCTGTATAGATGGACATTATGGGATTATCTGGTCCCACTGTGGATGCCCATTTGATAAATCTCCTTTAATAACATGCCTATAGCTTCTGATAGTTATTTTTCTATAGAGAACCCTACTGAATACAGATTTATCAGTCAATTCTCAGAGCACACCTTCATTGCCTGCATGTCACAGATAATCCCCCCCAAAAAACCCCTCATCAGATATCATACCATCAGCAAAAGGAGAACCCGTAATTCCAATCTTCTAAATCTAAAATGTGCTCTGAGAGATACATCATGCTTTGCTTCCATGAACAAGTATTTTTCTAACATCTGCAAACTCTGTTACTTGAAGATAATACTTCAAACTTACTGAATTTATACTGGTAAAAGATGAGGCCATTTATGTGTAAAAAAATACTTCAGATTTCTTTTTTAGGATTATCGTAATGCTAGTGAAATGGTTAACAAAGTCGAATGCTGGTATATAGCCAAGGCTGGGAATGGTTTTCTCTGAAGGCAGAGTCCCCAGAAAGGAAACAGGAAAAGCTGTAAATCTGGGGCTCACATCTGGCAACTACGCAGGACTGGGTGGCATATATTCCTATGGCCGATCTTATCTCAGCTTATTTTATTTGTGAAATAAATTTTGGAAACTTGTTTATCAGTATATGAATTTGTCTCTGAGTATCCTTAAGTCTTGTAGATGATAACCTGAACTATGTAGAAATATTTTCATTTTCCCCTGAATTGTACTTTGTATATAATTTTTTCCTAAAATTTAGCAATGTCTTGATAATGTAAGAGAAAATGCCACATGTATAAGCTGTTGAATTCCTGGAAGATGATCCTGTAAATTTATTTCATAATAATTGAATCAACAGGGTAACTGATCCAGACTGAGAGAAACTTCACTGACGGACTGATCTCTACTTCACAGTGTAAAAAGAGGCAGTATTTTATAATCTTCCTCCATATAATTACTAGACACCCATAAATATATTTCTTATATCTTAGTGCCCACCTCTTCTTCCCCCTCCTTACTTAGATAACACACTAGTGCATAAAATCCATTGTGTTATGATATAAAACAATCGGACAAATAGTTTGTGCCCTTTTAGGCAAGGCTGAGGGAGGCCAACCATATTCTAAAGCAGAGGTTAGCACAGTTGTGGCTTCTCCGGGCCATGTACAGCAGAAAGAGAAAAAAAAATCTCCTACACATTGTCCTCTGACCTCCATACACATGTCATGGAATACGCATATGAGTGTACACACAAACACACAGATAAAATGGATGCAATAAAAAAAACTGAGGCTAAATACGTTTACAAATAATGAGAACACACGTAAGTTTATGTTGAATGGTACTAAAATATGATGCTATCATCTACAAAGTTCACCTTTGAGAACCGTGCAATTATGTTCCCCAAATAAAATTTCAACAAGATTCTTAAAATGTTTTAGTGAGCTTATGATTTTGTGTTGGAATGCATACATGGTTATCTTTTGCTGAACATGACCCCATGGGCTGTGGGCTTAGCTCTAAGGGAAAGCACTGACGGCAATCAGAATAGAGGAGACGTTGAAAGGGTTCAGCCTATGGAAGACCACAGTAAGGTGATTCTTGGGTTTCCTTAAGTCAACTGTTCATTTAAATAGGAAATGGTATTAGCGGGATGTTCTGGGAACATAGGACTAGCAAATACACTCATATTGGGAATGAAATTAAATTTGATTAGACTTAAATTTCTTCATATTTCTTTGTTAGTTTATACCCATCCTTTAAAACTCTGTTGAGAACTATGAGCTACAGAGAGCTTTCTTTAATGCCCAATAGCTGAGTCATATTTTTAGAGGAGGTATTTAGTTAGTTCCTCCTAATTGAATTTCCCAAGTATGGAGGAGGATAGAGCCAAGCTCAAGAAAATAAGAAAACTTACAAGGCTCAGGAAGCTCCTAAAATGTGTAGAATTCACAAGACCCACATAAACAGTAACAATTACTAGGGAAGGGAGACTCTTGCCTACTCTCCGAACTACCTGAAAGTTGGGCAAGGTTCTTGAGAGTGCTTTTTATGAGCCATCACCTATGCTGAGGTTCATTTTTGGGTGACACAGCTTCCTTTGGATTGCTCATTCTCTTGTTAGGTACCCCAAATAAACTTGCTGGCTCACTAAAGTGGACTTAGCAAGGGTCATTTCTTTGGTTTGTCCTCTGTTCCCTATTTGGGGTGAACAGACATTTGCTCACATCTTCCCAGGAAATACTACACAACTCAGGCTCCTTGTAATGTTTTGAATGAGAATGATCCTCATAGGCACATCTATTTGCATACTGGTCATCAAGAGTGGCACTATTTGAAAGGAATAGGAGATGTGGCCTGGTTGGATGAAGTGTGTCCCTGGGTATAGACTTTGAGGTTTTGGGAGCCCATCCCAAGAACTAAGGCTTTCTCTTCCTGCTGCTTGTGGATCCAGATGTAGAACTCTCAGCTGCTTCTCCAGCACTGGATCTGCCTGCATGCTGTCATGCTTCCCACCATGACAATAATGAACTAAACCTCTAAAATCGTAAGCAAGCCCCAATTAAATCTTTATAAGCTTTGCCATGGTCATAGTGTCTCTGCACAGCATTAGAACACTAAGACACTTCTCTTTTATTTTTTTTATTTACCATGTTTTCTGAGCATTGCATCATCTGCTTGCAAATGTCATAGGCAATGTTTTCTCCATCCATGTTGACTCCAACTCACTGAACTGAAAGACGGTGGATGCCATAGACATAAATTGAGCTTGCCTTGAGAAGCAACAGGACTTACAAAAATTCTTGGTCTGGAAAGCAATGTACTTTTAGAAGTATTTTTTTGAATATTGACTTTACTGCTGATGCAGATAATCCAAATTAGGAAAGGAAGATGGTATAATAAGGGAAGCAGACCCAGAAACAGCACTGCCATAATAATGGTGACATGTTATACTTTACACATGGATGATACTGTTTTATGAAAGATGCCGTATGTGTTATTTCATTTTTTAAAATCTAAGTACTTAGGGGCTGGGTCTATATAGTTTGGTAGTAGTGTGCTTGTCTAACTTGTTCAAAGCCTTGTGTTACATCCCTAGTCAAAACAGTGACCAAGGAAACAAAATACATGCAAAACCGTGACACTGGCCAACGTGTCGGACTTGGTTACTGGCAGCAGAGAGAATGTAAAGGAAAAAGTGATGTTGAAGAGACCGCTGAGGCCACGTGTCATCCCAGGCACACTTAGCAAGCTGGGGAAACAGGGCCATCGGTGCTCAGATTTGTCACACAAAAGGCAGCGTGAGCTTGCAAGTCCACGGACAAAGCCTTCCTCAGAACGAGTAGCAGTTTGTGGTAATGACACTGAAAAGCTGTTGTGAGCACTTACCGTGACTCTCTCAGGTCAGCATCGAGCCAAGTGATACTTGTAGCCTGTCTCAAACCGGCCAATTTTTCAGGAGCTTTCTCATCTATAAGAGACATTTCAAATAGCTCAGGCAACTGATCTGTTTTTTTATTATTATTATTGTTCTACCTTTTGTATGTAGGAAAGTACAGGAAAATCGGTCCCCTTTTCAAAAACAGTTTTGACATTGAGTGCATGGTATTTTCTTCTCCGTCAAAGGAGTGAGGTTAAAGCCTGGAAGAGATGGTGTATCATCAAAGGAGGCAGCTGACTTGTATAGGATCACAATGTCCGTATCAGGAAACTAAAACAACACTAAGGTATTTCAGAGAGAGCTTTGGAGAGGAAATTGGTTCTACTCATACTGGAATGCCAAGAGAGCGGAGAAAAAAAAAAGAGGAGACTGAGAAAATAGCACAGATACTAGAAACTGTCCATTTCATCTCAGGCTGCGGTCAAAGGAGATAAGTTGCTTCAGAATAGTCTCTAGTTAGGGCTGGACCGCTCCAGAGGGTTGTTTGCATGGGCAATCCTAACACTTCCAGGTGGGGCACCCTTGTCACTGATGGACTGGAATTTAGAACAGTGTGCCTGGTGCTTAGACTGTTCATGTGGGAGTATTGGCAGGGCAGAAAAACCCAGAGCTTGGGGTTGTCACTCAGTAAATAGCCGAGGATTGCGTGACACTCTTGAATTACCATCTACCACCATGGCTTCCAATTAGGGAACCTAACAGGCAGTAATTTGATGAGGAATTCTGGGACAGTGGGTGTGAAGCTTCTATCCCTAGGACTCTAGAGGCAAGTACAGAACAGGGAACTCCATATTGGGTCCAGAAGGGGCCCAGTGGCTGTGAGAGCCCACAGAGTTAGCAACTGGAATGAGGCCTTTACCAGTGACTTGGAGAGAAAAGGAAAATGTTTTTTACTAAGGAAAATCTTTTGTGTGTGGATCACACACATACTCAGCTTTTGCCTGAACCTACCCAACTTCTCTGTGGCCATAGGATGAATAGCACGTCTTTCATCAGAAACCTGGCCATACAGCTAGAAGGGAAATTCTACACTTGACATTTCTGACAGATGGCATTCTACTCAATATGAAGTCTAAAAAAAATACCAAGGACCCTTGGAGGCCACCCGTGGGGGAGGTTGCTTATGCTTTCAATGCTGTGTGTAAAGCGCCTTCTTTATTCATGCCATGACATTTTCTGATTCCCCTTTAATTTATTCTTTGAGTCATGGTTGTTCCAAAATGTGTTTTAGATTTCTGCGTCCTAATACATTTTCCAGGTTTTCGTCTGTTAATGATTTCGGGTTTTTATTCCATTGTGACTGAAAAATGTTTGCTGTGATTTTCTTCTCCTAAACTTGGCTAGTTTTGACCTGTTAGTTCTGACCTTGCATGCGATCTCTCTGTAAGGCTTTATTCTGCGGCTGGTAGGTGGGGTGTTCTGTAAATATCTGTTAGGTTCATGTGCTCTCACTCTACACACATTGCTCACATCTTCATTTTCCTTATTGATTTTCTGTTTGGACATGCCATCCAGCATTGAAAACAAGGTATTAGATTGTCTTACTACTTCTGTCTTGTTATTTCTCCCTTCACTCTGATAACATTTGCTTAATTTACTTAGGTTCTTTGATAGTCGCTGAAATATGTAGCTCCTATCTTTACAGTTGGTTGATGTTGTCCTTGTAAGAGTTTTCACTTTAAGTTTATTTTGTCACATATGAATGCCACCTCTGCATTCTTTTGGTTTCAGTTTGCATGGAATGATTTTTTTTTTAAATCTCTTTGCCTTCATCTTTGAAATGTCCTCAAATCTAAAATGACTTTTGTACATAGCCTATCATTTTCCAGTTGTTATTATGTAGAAAATGGTTAATTCTTTTTTTTTTTTTTTTTTTGGTTTTTCGAGACAGGGTTTCTCTGTGTAGCTTTGCGCCTTTCCTGGAACTCACTTGGTAGCCCAGGCTGGCCTCGAACTCACAGAGATCCGCCTGGCTCTGCCTCCCGAGTGCTGGGATTAAAGGCGTGCGCCACCACTGCCCGGCGAAAATGGTTAATTCTTATATCTAGACCTAGTATTTTGACCTATCTAAACCATCCTGTTAGTTTGGCTTCCTTGGAATGTATTATGCCATCTGTGAACAAAGATCAGCTTGCTTCCTGCTTCCCATCAGCGTCCACTCATTTCTTTATCTTGTGTTTTCTCAAACCTCCAGAAATCTGTGAAATGATAATAGCATAAACAGAAACGATTGCTTGTTCCTGATCTTCTGGAACATTCAGTCATTCACCATGAAGTGTGATGCTAACTATAGGTGTGTCTAGGCTATTTCTGTGTGTGTGTGTGTGTGTGTGTGTGTGTGTGTGTGTGTGTGTGTACATGTGTGTATAGGGGGTTTGGATGTATATATGTTAGTATGTATGTTTGTATGCAGGTATGTGTGTGTGTGTGTGTGTGTGTGTGTTTCTAGTACATTTTTAAAAACTCAGCTGAAGAATATCCCTTTTTTGTTTGTTTGTTTTGTTTTTTTGAGACAGGGTTTCTCTGTGTAGTTTTGGTGCCTGTCCTGGATCTCACTCTGTAGACCAGGATGGCCTCAAACTCACAGAGATCCACCTGGCTCTGCCTCCTGAGTGCTGGAATTAAAGGCATGAGCCACTACCGCCCGGCCTGAGGAATATTCTTTTGTTTCTCATTTGCCAAGAATTTTTATCAGTCATGAGTGCTGAATCCTGCAAATACTTTATTTGCATTTAAAGAGCTGATTGTATAGTTTTAAAATTATGCTAATATGGTGAATTATAGTGATTGATTTTGAAGGATTTAATTTTACATTCCTGTAATAAATCTCATCTGGGCATGGCTTTATTATATGTTAATCATATGCATGCATACTTATGTCATTGTATTACATATGCATATATAATCTAGTTATGGATATGCATTTACTTATATTAATTTCATTCACTGACATTTTATAACCAAATCTTTATTTTTTGAATATGAGACTTTGAGTTGTTTTTATTATTTTTAATATCTTCGTGCTATGTCATATGCTGTAGAAAATTAAACTACAGATTCAGCACATATAAAGAAGATGGCAATTGGTTATAAAAATTCCACTGGATAGGCTAGGCATTTGGCTCAGCTTGTAGAGTATTAGCATAGCATGCACAAGGCCCTGAGTTCAATCCCCAGAAACGCATGTACTGGTTTTGGTAGTGCGTATCTTTAACACCAGAATTTACAAGGTAGAGGCAGGATCAAAAATTCAAGATTGTGGCTGATTATGAGGTCAGACTGAACTACATGAAATCCTATTATAAGGGAAAAAAAAGAGTTTCACTGTTAAATAAAGAGAAGAATGCCCATGAGTTGTCAACCAGCTACATATTTCTGGGCTTCATTACACATAAAAATTATGGGACTTTTTTCTTATGTGAAGGCAACCTAAGACATCAAGAATCTGTCCAAGACTAGCCTTAAAGAGCACAGGGTTGGAGGAGACTCAAATTGTTTGAGTAGGGAAGGTAGGTTAGGAAACCAGGACTTAGAACAGTGAGCCAAGGCCAGAGGCACACCACATGCTGAACAAGATTTTAAACATAGGCTTACATGATGTTATATAGGCTCACATGATGTCATAGAGGCTGACATGATGTCATATAGGCTCAAATGAAGTCATTGCTATTTCTGTGTAAAGACTGAGCATCACACATCAGCACATGCTAATTTTCCCTCATGAGTGAAATGCAGGATTTCCCACCATTGAAAGATCCTGGAGTCTTAGCAGATTGGATGTGGCTTTGTATTTTGTGTCATTTTCTGAAATCATCCTGCTTACATATGTATCTAATCCTTGAAGATTTTGCTATCTAAGCAGAAATGAAACTACTGGATAGAGTACCCATTCTCAGAAGCTTGGTATAAACTCTTTATACAGGCACAGCACCCAGCAGACTCACGACAAGCATTATTTTTCATGTTATTTTTAACATTCATGTTGTTAACTTGAAACTGTATAATTCTGCATCTTTATAATGGCAGTGTTTTTGTACCACACACTTACTGAATATTTACTTGATGTCAAACTTTTTCTTAGTGAAACAGGTATATTTTAGGAGAAAAAATTCTGGTTCTCATGGAACTCAGATGCCAGTAAGGAATGACTAGAATCAAACCAACAAGAAATATAAGTCAGCCAAAAATAAGTTCTAGGAAGCCAGAGACACAGGGATAATGTATTTTTATTCAAGTCAATAGATAGTCTACCAAATGTTATGATGTTCCAGTCAATCTATTTAACAGAAATAGCAAGGATATCAAATAGACAGTTGGGCTGGCCACATTACCTCAGTAGTAGATAGCTTGTCTATTGTGTACAGGCCCTAAATTTAATCTAGTCTCCCCAGCACAAACACACACATTCATAGTTCAACACTGGGAATGATGGCTCAGTCCTGTAATCTCAGCACTGAAGAGGCTGAGGCTGGAGATCTCGGCAAATTCAAGGCCAGCTTTGGCTACATAGTAAGCCAAGCCAATCTGCAGTATAAGGTGACTATTTTTGTTTTTGTTTTGTTTAGAAAGACAAAACAAGCAAAACCCCAAGGACAGTTGAATTAATGAACTTGAGCAGGATTGATGTCTGGATTGAAAGCAAACAGGAGAGACTCATTAGCATAGATGGAATTTCAGTGTGGTGATAGGATGATACATTTGAAGTAGTAGAGATCCCACAGACAAAGGAATATCCCCCAAATCAGGTACCAATACATCCCCAAATCTGGTTGTCCTCATGGCACCTTATGCCCACTGTCTGTGTTGACTAGGATAGAGATCAGGGATGGAGCCCCGAGCCACTGTTTCCAGTGTCTTCACAATAGACAAACACTGTTTATGAAGGATGGGAAAGAATGAGCATTAGAATACCAAGAACTCACATTTTCTTCCCAGTAGCCTCCATCTACAAAAATACAAATGCTATTCGTTTACACAGACTGCAAAGAGTAAACAATATTCTTCAGAAAATGTTGAAACAGAAAACATTGAGTTGAGTTAATGTACTTCAGCATAAAAAGAGGGAGGTAGGAGGCTGCCCACTCCTTGGTGCTGTTCAGGGCCCATTGAGGAGCCATCAGGAGCAAGGGGACCTCCAGAGCTAAAAAATGATGTTAAATGGGGAAAGACATATATTGACCCCTTTTTGAATCTTGTGATTGATGAGCATGTGGAGATGGCAGCTAGTGGACAGCAGCATAAAATCAGAATGGTGGACATGTGAGGAACCAGCATCATCGTGTTAGAAGCTTTGGAAAGAGCCTACGTCAACAATGGCTGTTCAGCAGAGGAGTCACGTGCCTCCCAAAGGGCCTGTTTGAGTGTGGTATAGAATTGGGGTCATATGCATTTTATATGAAATGTTTTGTTAGATAAACTCTGTGATATTCAGAAAAAGAGAGTGAGGAGAAATTGAAGAGGAGAGACTGTGGGGATAATCATCAGTGGGTCCGATGTGTTGAGGCTGCTGATCTGCTGGTATACTACATACAGTCCTGGAGACTGTGGAAGGTGTCTAAAAGTCATGGGTGAGATAAAACAGTCACTGTGGATTATCAAGACACCAACACTCCTGTAAGTGCCTTCCATGGAATATTAATTCACTGACTCCTCACACCAACCATGAGGCACAGACACTATGGTAAAGTCCATTCTAAAGCTAAACAGATTAAAGTAACGGGCAGAGAAGAAATCCACCTCAATTCGGAGTTGATGGCTAGGGTTCAAGCTCTGCAATAGGGTGCAGAGACTTCACTTGCAGCATTATGCCATTCTGCTTTGCAACAAGGGCTCTTCATTTCATGTTTCATCATTAGAGACTGTCTAGAAATCATCAGGGCTAATCAGAATTTTCATTAGCATTGCTATTTGATGTTTTCACATATTAACAGTTTCCAAGAAGTAGTGAAACATAACCTAGAAACAAAGTTGCAGAGGTAGAGTAGATAGAATCATCCCAATTTTCACAGGATGGGATGGAGTATTGCTAAAATCTCAAATAAGGTTTTTCAATGCTATTGTGCTAATATGAGACTACTAGACAAAACAGGGAAGATGAAATTATATGACGATTTGTCAAGTACTACATGGTTTGGTCCTGGAAGCCTGATTGGGACAGCAACGGAATAAAGAGAAGACAGACACACAAACACATGTACAGAAATGTTGGGTTTAGTTGGGCTGTATTCACTCTGGATGTTTCCTCTGATGAAGGAAACAAATGGGAACGTCAGCTCAGAGTGGGGGAGCCAGCTAGCCTTAGCAGTAGCTAGTTTTGCACACATTGATCAATTGTACTTGGACTAGAGGAAAGTTTTGCCAGGTCTCGTGGGTCAGAAGCATTGGCTCTTAACATGGCCATGCCGTGCCAACAATACATAGTCAATCAGGAGTTCATCCATACCTTACACATTCACTCAGGGGTTCATTGGCTCCCTGCAATCACTGATAAAAGAAAAAAATACAATAGAGGAAAATCCCTTTACAGAATTAATAATATACAATGTCAGATAGTAAACTCCATACAAAGTACTGGTACCTATATCAATAACGTTATGAAATTTTAGTAGGATCTAAAAAATAAAGTTTAACAAATATAATGGGTTTTGAATAGGAAAGTAGTATTTCTAAACTATGTTTTTTTTCCCTTAGCTGGATATATAGCACCAACACTATTCTAATGACAAAAAATATCACTGATAATGATTTTGAGCTTTATGAAGAGCTTGAAATTTCATCTGGGAACCAATATGCTAATAGTCACATCTGGAGAGCAAAGGAAGTTGAAAAACAAGGGTGCGGAGAACAGAGATTAATTTTTTCCATTTATACCTGAGTAAGTTTTCATTTTTTACATCATTATGATGTAAGAGTAATTGGCAGGAATGGATAAGGCTGTGAAGAGGTCAGAGCCCAGGCCCTCTCATGTATCAGTAAAATGGAAGGCCACTACCAAGATATAAACACAAAACAATGATGACATGGAGTAGACGTCCACAAATATATTTTATTTCATGGTTTAGAATAATTTAGATGAAATGTATATGATAAAGAGAGAACACAGTGAGGAGAGAAACCGCTATTCTCACAAAGCGTGCTGATAGGATCACTCGGCAAGTCATAACAACAACAAAAAACAGCTTAGTGTCTCAGTTCATTCTGTGTTCCCATATCAAACTCAGGAAGCCTGAGAAGTGAAGAGTCAAAGAAGATAAATTTGAGCCCTTAAATTTTTTGGAGTGAAGGGACTATGGATGGGAAAGGTCACAAGTAAAAGAGGAATAGATTTGACAACAAATGATTTACGTTTTCTCTTAACCTTCAAAAAAAAATTCCAGCAAAATAAAAGTATACACCAACACCTTCTCCTCTCCAATTAACTCCCATGGCTGAAGTTTTCCTATATAGGCCAAAAATATGCTCTTGAGAGAGATAGGTAAGGCAAAGATTAGCTATAAGAAGCAGAAAGGCAACACTGCATACCGTGTATGCCATTGATGCAAACAAATTCAAGCCTCCTCCAAATGCACAGATCTAGAACTGTAAAATGTCCTGTTAGGCTGTGCATAGATCCATGTGGGATCTTTAGCTGGCAAGGACATCTAACAGGACTCAGTGGCCCTGGGGCATCTTTGGAACACCAGTCCTCTTTTCCCACATGACCTCATCTGGTTGTGTGGTTAAAAAGGCTGCAGTTTATATGAGCATTTGGAGATCCAGCCATTTTTCAAATAGAAAACTTGAGTTTTACTTTTAGACAACTATGACATTCTTTCTCTTGGGCTGGTGGGATGGCTCAGAGGGGTACAATGCCTGCCACTATGGCTGACACCTGATTCAGTCCGTGGGTCCCACATAGTGGAAGGAAGAACTGAAGTTTTGTAGAGCATCTTGATGCTCACACTGGCTCTGTGGTAGGAGCCCCTCCCCCTTATACACACACACACACACACACACACACACACACACACACACACACGCTAAAAGACATTCTGTCTCTTGTTTACAGTTTTTCTCCCAATTGTATGAGTTAAAAGACAAATATATCCTGTTCAAATTCATATCTAAAATCAAATTTAGCTGTTTCATATATACTTACCGACTTGCTATGCTTATAAATTTGATGGGTTATGAAGCTGAACAATAATCTAAATGACAGCTTTTCATTAAAAATTGCTTCAATAGGATCCAGAGAACAAAAGACACATAAACCAGGCCTTATCTGAAATTAAGATTTTATTTCCTTTCTGGAAAACAGGCCAAATAGTCTTTTTCCTTTGCACATGTCCTCAGCATGACTGCACATTAGAAAATAATTTTAAAGACTGATATTTCCTAAATAGGTTGTATGTGATGACAGTGAGTGAAAGAATTAATAATGAAAAGTTCAAATTTTGAATATTGCATTCACTGAATATATTTTATACAATACTTTAAAGTCTTTAAAGCTGTGTTTGGAAAGCATATTTACTCTTGAAACTGGTATCTCTACACACTTTTGTACAGTTCCTTTAATTTCTGGAGATTAAACAAGCATTCAGGGACCCTGTCCTTGAACCTCACTTTTTACCAGCTCTGACTCCTTTGTCATTGGTCTGTTTGGTCCCAAGTCAAAGGACAAACTTAACACTTCCTCACTGACTGCGTGGCTTGTGTTAACACCCTAACAGGAGTTGCGCCTCCTCTGTTGAGGGTATTTCTCCTAGACACTCAACAATGCTATTTCACAATATTCAGCATCTCATAAATCAAAACAGTTATTAGACATTCCAATAAAATACAGTTTAGACAAGAGTCAGTCAATACAAACTGATCTAGTACAAGGGAGATAATAAACTAGAGTGGACCTTAAAGAAGAATACATGAGCAGCATAAGCCATACTTCATGGGTTAAAAAAAATAGCACACACAGTTGGGTGGCTAGAAAAGTGGGGGTGGATCTGAGTAATGGGGGAAATACAATCAAGACTTTGAACAAGATTATCAAAAAAACTAATAAAAATTCTCGAAAAGCTCAGTGGTTAAGAGCACTGGCTGCTCAGCAAAGGTTTGATTCCAAGGCACCTCCATGGCACTCACAACTGTGTATGAGTACAGTCTCGTCAGATCACATGTTCTCTTCTGTCCTCCATGAGCACTGCACCCACAACATGCAGGCAAAACGTCCATGCACATAAAATAAAATTTAAACAGCAATAATGGGTTTGTTCCAATATTCAAAGGAAAAAATGAGCATCATAAAGCAAGAAATGGAAGATAAAAGAAAACAGCTAAGTGAACATTTCACAGATGAATAAAATAAACTTTTATCCATAAACACTGGATAGAATTAAAAGATTAGGGCCTGAAGAAATAAAGAACTATGATCTTGAAGGTAGAAACAGAATCAACGTAAATTAAAAGACAAAAGAAAAAATGCCAAAAAAAAAATATAAATTACAAGTGAATGGTGGGTTAATACCCAAAGTTCCAGAGCCCCATAAAGAGTGGCAAAGAAAGAATACTCGGGCAAAAGCAATAAAATTTATGGACTCACAGATCCAAGAGGCTTATTAAACAGCAGCAAAAACAAAAAGAAAACCACACCAAAGCATGCCGTGATGAAATTACTACACACCATGAAAAAGAGCCAAAGAATTTCACAAGGAGGAAGGCAGAAGTAATTGCGCACTGGTTACCGAGAACAGCGAGAGCAAGGGCCCAATGGCGCAGCCGCGCAGGACTTGGGAAGCAAAGACTGTTCATTTAGACTTTGACTTTATCTTTTTTTTTTTTTTTAGTTTTAATTTTTTTTTCATAGTTTACATACCAACTACAGTTCCCCCTCCCCTCCTCCCCCTTTCACCCCACCTCCTCTCACCCCAAGCCCCATCCACTTCCCAGAAAGGGTAAGGCCTCCCATGGGGAGTCAGCAAAGCCTGGCACGTCT
The DNA here is from genome assembly GCF_949786415.1 of Peromyscus eremicus. Classification (NCBI taxonomy): domain Eukaryota; kingdom Metazoa; phylum Chordata; class Mammalia; order Rodentia; family Cricetidae; genus Peromyscus; species Peromyscus eremicus. Next base: position 7,429,327 of record NC_081434.1, read on the forward strand.
AGTTGAAGTAGGATTCAGGCCCTCCCCATTGTATCAAGGCTGAGCAAGGCATCCCTCCATAGGAAATGGGCTCCAAAAAGCCAACTCATGCACCAGGGATAAATCCTGGCCCCACGAACAGACCAAGCTACACAACTGTCACTCAAATGCAGAGGGTCTAGTTCGGTCCCATGCAGGCTCCCCAGCCATCGGTCCAGAGTCTGTGACGTCCCAGGAGCTTGACTCAGTTGTCTCTGTCTGGGTTTCCCTGTCATGATCTTGATCCCCCTTGCTCATGTAATCCATCCTCCCTCTCTTCAACTGGACTCCAGGTGCTCTGGCCAGTGCTTGGTTGTAGACCTCTGCATCTGCTCCCATCAGTTACTGCATGGAGGTTATATGTAGAATAGAACAGTGGTATCTCAGGTCTGGAGAGAGTGGAGAATTGATGGCATTGCATCACTGGGGAGATTTTCATTTGAGGAGCCTACAAAGATGAAATGACCATCTTACAAAAGCAATATACAGATTCAATGCAATCCCCATCAAAATCAAAACACAATTCTTCACAGACCTCAGAAGAACAATACTCAACTTCATATGGAAAAATAAAAAAAAAACCCGGGGTAGCCAAAACAATTCTGTACAATAAAACAAGACCTCAAGCTCTACTATAGAGTTATAGTAATAAAAACAGCTTGGTATTGACATAAAAACCAATGGAATTGAATTGAAGACCCTGACATTAACCCACGAACATATGAACACCTGATTTTTGACAAAGAAGCCAAAACTGTACAATGGAAAAAAGAAAGCCTCTTCAACAAACGGTGCTGGCATAACTGGATCAACATGTAGAAGAATATAAATAGATCCATATCTATCGCTATGCATAAAACTCAAGTCCAAGTGGATCAAAGACCTCAACATAAATCCAGTTAGACTGAACCTGATAAAAGAGAAAGTGGGAAGTAGTCTTGAACGCTTTGGCACAGGAGACCACTTCCTAAATATAACACCAGTACTACAGTCACCAAGAGTGACAACAAATGGGACCTCCTGAAACTGAGAAACTTCTGTAAGGCAACTGACGCTTCATCTTATAAAGCTTTTCCAGGCAAACAAAAGAATGAGGAAATTTCAGGACAACAGACACACACTTCAAGAATATAAAGTGAGAGGCTGGAGAGATGGCTCAGTGGTTAAGAGCACTGGCTGTTCTTCCAGAGGACACAGGTTCAATTCCCAGCACCCACATGGTAGATTACAACTATCTGTAACTCTAGTTCCAGGGGATCCGACACCTTCACACAGACACATAGACAGGCAAAACAGCAAATGCACATAATTTTTTTTAAACATCATTAAAGAATATGACATGAAGTTCTTAGGCAGAAAAAAAAATTCCAGTTGGATAATTGAAATTATGCAGTAGTACAAAGGACACTGGAAATGGCATGTGGGTAACTCCAAAATACATTTGCCCATTTTTTTCTTCTATTGACATATATTAAGTGCACAAAATAATGGGCTTCACGGGGGTGCTCCATACATATCCAAAAACTGCTTTGATGGTATTAGCCCCCATCACCTCTGTCAATCCCACTGCCCTCACCTCTTCTACCTCCCCTAGAGTTCTCTCTCTATTTTCATGTCTTTTTCAAAACCTAGGGTGCACATGAGATGGAAGACTGTGCAGTTTCTCTCTCCCCGAGCCTGGTTTATGTCATCTAACACGATGCAGTAGTTTGCATGGGAAGTGTCCCCAACAAGCCCATGTCCTTGAACACTTGTTTCTTAGCTGGTAATGCTCTTTAGGAAGACAGTGGAACCTTTAGGAGGTGGAGTTTCACTGGGAAAAGTGAGTCACTGGCTTGGGCCCTGAGTTTATAGCCCAGGCCCCATGTACCATCTGCTCTCTGTTTCCCAACTGCAGGTAGAATGTAGTCAGGCACCTCAAGCTCCTGGTGTTGTATTTCCTGGTCATGATAGACTGTCTCTTTGAACTGTAAGATGAAATAAACCCTTCACCCTTGAGCTGCTTCTTGTCAGGTATGTGGCCAGAGTGGTAAGGAAAGCAACTAGTACCCAGGATGGCCTCCAGATCCATCCACTTTCCTGCAAGTGACATGGCTTCATTCTTGATGGCTTAAAGATACTCCACTGTGTATATACCACAATTTCTTGTTTTCCATCCACTCAAGGGAACCAAGTGCCATAATAAATGGGTATGTGGATATGTCTACTGTATGATACCTTTGATTCCTTCAGGCATATGTTCAGGAATGGGACAGGTGGAGTTTTAAAGTTCTTTTTAAAAGGCAGCTTGACTGCTTGGAGTAGTGGTGCATGCCTGTAATTTTTCTACTCCAGAGGCTGAGACAAATCATGAGATCATGTCCGTCTGAGCTAATATCCTGTCTCAAAAAAGCAGAGTGAGGGGTGAGGTTGATTATTTGACACAACAATGATAGCAAGCATTTTGAGGTATAGAACACATAGAAAAATATTTGTGACAAGAGAGAATGAAGAACGTGGGGGACAGTGAGAGCAGACCTGGTAAAGCTTTTCTGTTATTATGAGATGTTATTCGGAAGTAGACCACTATTAGGTAAAGACATAAAATGTCAGGCGCGGGACACACAGCTGAGATGGACAGATACAGAAATTACCCACTGCTGCTCAACAGTGGAAAAAGCAGTCAAACACTGAGGTCATTCAACTGAAAGGGAAGAAGGAACAGAGAAGAGCAAACTGAGGAATGAGTGGTATACATATAAAAGAAATAGCAAAAGGATATTTAAACCCCCAAATGCTAAAAGCTACATTAAACATAAGTGAATTATACACTCAGGCTGGAAGGCTGAGGCTGTATATCTTAGATAAAGAGGCAAGACTGTAGATGTAATCCTAAACGGTCTTGTTAAATAAGAAACAGAGCCAAATAAAGAGTTAAAAGCCCAGAGATTGAGCAGTAGCCAAGAGCTAAGACCACCTTATCTTACGACTCGCTGCCGTCCTTCCCCTGAGAGAGAGACCTTGTTCCTGTGTCCTGTCTTTTTATTGCCTTTCTGATCTGCCTTCTCATTGGTTTTAAAGCCAATCACATGACTTCCTCATCACTGCCTGTCTATACGGACCTCCAGGTCTCTATGGTTTGTACTTAGATTAAAGGTTCGGGTCACCGCTTGGCTATGTCCTTGAACACACAGAGATCTGCCTGTGATGTGATCAGATTAAGGGCATGTGCCACCACCGCCGGACTTCTGCCAAATGGCTTGCTCTTAGCTCTGACCCCTAGGCAACTTTATTTATTAACATACAAATAAAATCACATTTCAGCACAAATAAAATATCACCATACAAGACCCCAGAAGATCCAAGTTTATGTCTCATACATGAAGCAATTTTTTCTTTTACTTTTTAAAAGTATTTTTTTGAGATTATAATTACATCATTTCTCTTTTCCTCATGACCTCTTTTTTATTAATTGGTCATACACACACACACACACACACACACACACACACACACACACACATCCCTAAATACATAAATACAACCTGTCTAATCTGTATGTTACTTGTATGTATTTAGCATGTGTATATGGTGTATTTATTCAAATATATGTGTGTAAGGGGCATGGAGACCAGAGAATGACACTAGGTGTCTCCCTCTATCACTCTCTACCTTCTACATTGAGGCAGGGTCTCTTACTGAACTCAGAGCTTGCAGATTTGACTAGTATAGTCAAGCATGCTCTGATGACCTGCCTCTCAACAGCTGGGATTATAAACAGGCTACTCCACCTGTGTGGTATCTATGTGGGTGCTAGAATCTGAATGCTGGTCCTGACATCCTTTTTTTTAATTAAGAAAATTTTTTCATTCATTTTATACACCAATCAAAGATCCCCTCTTCCCTCCTCCTTCACCCCCCCCCCCACCAGCCTCCCCTCCCAAACCCAACTCACACTCCACAAGAAGGCAAGGCCTCCCATGTGGAGGCACATTCAGTAGAGGCAAGTCTAAGCCCTTCCCCCCGCCTCAAGGCTGCACGAGATGTCCCATCATAGGTAGTGGGCTCTAAAAAGCGTGCTCATGCACCAGAGATGGATTCTGATCCTACTGCCAGGGGCCCTCCCAAACAGATCAAGCTACACAAATATCTCGCCATGCAAAGGGCCTAGTCCAGTCCCATGTAGACTCCACAGCCATTGATCCAATTTTCGTGAGTTCCCTCTAGTTTGGTTTGGTTGTCCCTGCATGTTTTCCCATTATGATCCTGATGCACTTGCTCATAGAATCCCTCTTCTCTCTCTTTGACTGGACTCCTGGAGCTCTGTCTAGTGATTGGCTGTGGATCTCTGCATCTGCTTCCATAAGTCACTGCAGAAAAGTTTGTGATGACAGCTGGTCCTTACATTCTGAGGCAACCAGTTTACCCACTGAGCCTGCTCCCCAGTCCTGCCCTCTCTGCCTTCTAAACATGGTCTCTACACGAGTCTGTCCTTGAATTTCCAATGCCTCTGAGGCTGACTTTGAACTTCTGAACCTCTCACTCCACTTCTTGAGTGCTGGGATTACAGGTGTGAATCCTCATGGCCCATTTATGCAGTGGGTAGGGTGGAACCCCGGGGGCTTTGATAGGCTGCATAAGTACTCTATTCACTGAGTTACATCTTGAGCCCCGCAGGAAGCACTCTTTAGGTAAAAAGATACAAATGGGTCGTAAAGAGACAGAGGCTGAAATGAAGGAAAGGAAGATCTGTGCAATGCAAACACTGGTCAAAGGGCAGCTATAGTGAGTGTGTATCAGGTGAGATTCCAGAGCAGGAAAGAGTAAGCAATGAATTAGCTCAAGTGTTTTCATAACAGCCGCGGGATGGTAGAGGAGGAAAGATGAAGTATGGAGAGTTTCCCATATCATAACCAGAAGTCAGTTAAAAAGGACAAATCAATTTGAAAAAATTGATTCCATTCTGCGCAGAAGTTTGAAGGAGCTTGGGGCGCTGGATTAACTTCCATCCTCTTAGTACCCTGTGGTTTTCCTGATTCTATGTAGCTTTGTATTGTCAAAGTAGGAAAAACTAAACTGCAAAAGTAAATGTAAGCACATTAGATTCCTAGCTATCAAAATGAAACATTGTCAATAGTTATTCCAGACTATGTCCAGATGTTAGGAGAATGCAGCTTAGCTGTCTTGCCTGCAGCAGGCAAGGCTGTGAGTCATTTTCTTGATTAATGATTGATGTGGGAGTGTATGTGTGCGTGCTTGTGTGCGTGTGTGCGTACGTGTCTAGTAAAAAGAATTCTTCCGTGGTCTCTGCTCTAATTCCTTCCTCGAGTTCCTGCCCCAACTTTCCTTAGTGGCAGTGATGATCTGTAAAGTGGGAGGATTTTTGTTTGTTTGTTTTTTTTTTGTTTTTGTTTTTTTTGTTTTGTTTTTTTTTTTTTTGTTTTGAGACAGGGTTTCTCTGTGTAGTTTTGGTACCTGTCCTGGATCTTACTCTATAGACCAGACTGGCCTCGAACTTGCCTGGCTCCGCCTCCTGAGTGCTTGGATTAAAGGCATGTGCCACCACCGTCTGGCTTAAACTGGGAGTTTTAAGATGAAATAAACTCTTTCCTCCCCTGAGGTGGTTTTATCCCAGCAACAGGAAGCACCAGGGCAGTGTATAAAGAGGAACTGGAGAGCAGATGGAAGAGACATACAGTAGTGATCCGGAAGGGCTGAAGACAGGATGAAGGGCCACTTCTACATGGACATGTTTCATTATGAGTCTTTGGTATGCTACATAGTTATTATTCTAGTTTTTGAAATAAGCTTTGCAAACATAAGCAATATTTTTAAGTAGAAATTTCAAATTCTTTTTCTTCCTTTCTGGGCATTCACTGCTTCTAGAATTTAAGCCAAACCCTAAACTAGCTTTCAGTTGATGCTGTTAAGATTCATTTTATAAAATAAAAAAGAAAACATTAGACAACACAGGTTGGAAGTTAATATGTTGGAACCTATGAGCCCCCAGGGACAAGAACACTAACTGGAAAAACTAGGAAGGGAGTGTTCTTGATCTCCAGGGCCCCCAAAGACAATCTGATTATTTTTAGACAAAAAATGAGCATAAATGACATTTTAAGGACTGAATTACACACATGACCTTGGCTACTTCCAATTTATGTTGGGTGCCTTAATATAGATTAGAACAGCACTGACTTATTTTCCTGATGATAGTTTAGTGAAAAGGGACTTACAAAGTTTAACTTACTCTTGCAAGGCTCAAATAGCAGAAACACTTTTGTCCTCCAATATAAGCCTGTCCATAGCCACAGATTGTAGAGAAGTTTCTCCTGGTGGTCGGGATTGAACCCAAGAGCCTTGACGTGCAAGACAAGCATTCTAATACTTAGCTACATCCTCAACCTATTAGCCAATAGATCCTTGGTTTTCTAGACCAGCACACTCAAGTAATCTGGAATGTATCTCATTGTTTTTTTTTTTTTTTTGGTTTTTCGAGACAGGGTTTCTCTGTGTAGCTTTGCGCCTTTCCTGGAACTCACTTGGTAGCCCAGGCTGGCCTCGAACTCACAGAGATCCGCCTGGCTCTGCCTCCCAAGTGCTGGGATTAAAGGCGTGCGCCACCACCGCCCGGCATGTATCTCATTGTTAAAGTGAGTAGTAAAGTAATTATTTCAAGCAGGTCTGCAACTTGTTTTTATTCCTAGAAATGCCAGTGCAGAATAAAATTGATTTATTTCAATATAATAATATAATGTGATCTATATTATGTAACATAATAATATAATGCCACAAGCCTTTTTTTCTGTAGATGCCTGGTGTTGAAAGTCCACATGCAGGGGGGGTGGGGCTTAGACACCTTGGCTGATTTGCTTCTTCAAGGAGTGGCATCCAGAATGTCCCTACTCTACCCTGGCTTTCTCCAACAGAACTACTGCTCAGTATGACTCCATTTATGCAAGTTTATATGATCTTAATCTATGATATTGGTGGTAAGAGATGAAATTAAATTTCTCCCTACATAACACCTAATTATGGCTTAGGTGACGCTAAGTGTTTAAGTTGCCAGGGTTGAAATGAGTTTAAAACTCTAGGTTTTAGGGCTTGAAAAGAATAAAACTTGAAGCTAATTGTATTGCTTTATTTATGTGATAACGGATAAAAGCTGTGATTTTTTTTTTTTTATCACAAGGGCTTGTCCACTCTAGAAACTGTAATAAGCTCAGCTGAGACCAGTAAAACCACTTGATTTATTTCTCTCCTGAAATCACAGCCATTCTCAGTCATCACACCTTTCTTGGTCTCAACTAAACCTTCTTAGGCATGAAGGTGCTAAACCTTCATTGATGAAGATAACAATTGTTTATTTAGGTCAAATATACAGTTTGCCAATCTTCCGCCCAGTTATGTTTCAGAGAAGATATAAGAGAAAAGACCAACAAGACATAGACTTTAAAAATTAATGTCCTGGTACTAACCCATTAGGTACTGAATATGTACTGCAAAATGCTTGTCATCATTTGCTGATACGCATCACTGTTTTAATAAAGCACATTTTCCCTCCTTAGTGGACCTCTATTGAGCAGATATATCTAATACCCACATAGATACGTTAGTGCTATATGCCCTTCAGCCCTCCCTCAGATAACCTCCAAAATAAGATAAAGTGACAGATTTCCACTTGACTGTAAACTCCATTGAACATACTTCAGATCTTCCCTTTGGTCATGGACAGGGAAGCTTCCTGTCCCAGAACATTTCCTCCCTTTAGCCTGAATCTTTTTTCTTCTGAGGTAGGAAGATGGCCTCTTCTAATGTAGAGTGTTGCTTGGTGCTGTATGCATGCTGTCTCTGGGTACACCACCTCAGGAAGGCTTAGCATTAGGTAGATTTTCTTCACCTAAACCACAGAGGGTGATTCCAGTACCCGCCTCCTGCAGAACGAGCACCTCTTTCTTCTTAGGCCCCCAGATCACTACTCAGTCTCTTTACACATTTAAAAGGAGACAATAATGTCATAACGTGCATATACAATGAAAACTATTTTTTGCAAAGCCAGATTGTCATATCATATCATGATACTATTTCACCACAAAAAAAGAGGGAGAACACCCTGGTGAGTAGGTTGATGTTACTCCAGAGATGCTCCTAGGAAAAGGGTCAGATGGAAATGTTTAACTTGGAGGGACAGGCTGGTATTTGGAAACAGAAATTGTACCAGAAAGCTTTGGAATGTTTTAGAAATAGGTTTAGAAAAAGGTAAGCTCTTGTTTGTTCTAATCCAAAAGCTTTAGTTTTTGAATAACCAAAGAGACGTTGTCAAATAGACTGACCATCTAACAGAGACAGGCTTATGTTCATGCTGTACTAACTCAAACAATAACAAAGACGTAGTTGCTGGAGCTGATGGCTCAGGTTGGACTGTGACTTACACACACACACACACACACACACACGCACGCACGCACGCACGCACGCGCGCACACACACACACGCACGCATGCACACACATACATTTTTTTTTACTTGGGGTGATTTTTTTTTTCAGTGCTGGAGATTATAAGGCAAGTGCTTTACCACATTACAGCCCAGTTTGTTATTTTAGGAAGAATTCTAAAACCTAAGGGAACAATCTCTCCCGAATGTTTGGAAACAGTCTTTTGACCTATCAACCCAGAGACTCTGAGGGCTGAGAACTTGGAAATGCAGCGGGATGGTGAGGAGCGGTGCTGTTGGTTTCGGGTTATTGTGGTACCATCCAGCCAGTGGCCTCTTATCTACAGGGTTAAAAAAAGAAAACCGGTAACACTATTAAAAGCAACGATGACTCTGAGACTTGCTAAGTATTTGTGATGCATCATCCAGTCACTGCTCGATCTTGAAGAACTAACCAGACAACAGAGTCTCATTGATAAAAAATGCAAAGCCCACAGCCAAGGAGTGTTGTAATTTATCTCCAATTGGAAATGAAGGAATGTGATGATCTCGCCTGGCAGTGGCTTATCCGCGTGGAAAGCGAGTTCTAGCTATGTGCTGGAGGACTTCTGTGACATAGGCGAGAGCCGGGCTCGGCAGTGGCTGGCAGGGCTTTACAGTGAATCAGCAGATCTATATTTAAATCTTAGGATTTCATGTCCCAGACTTGAAACAGCAAATGCTAGTTAATGAAAAATAAGCTGGAATAAGAAAATCTGTAGTTCTGAAGATCCCAAGAGGACAATAAAAACAACTTCCTTGCCTACCAATAGCACTTTGTTTTTTTTTAAACATCCACACATTTAATTTCATCTCATCCTCACAACAACCCTGCAAAGTGAGTGTTAACAGACCCATTGTACAGCTGAGAAACAGGTTTTAAATATTTTTAGGTATCTTGCTGGAAGTCATACATTGAATGAAAGAACCCAGACAAGGCTAGACCTCTTCTCTTTCTGTCTGTCTCTCATTTCCCTATATCTCTGCATCCTTTTTGTTCTGAACTCGTTGTGTGGACTGGAAACAGGAAGAAAACTGCTTTAAATCAAACTTGTTGTGAGTGTCTTATGTCTGGAGTTACTCTAGGAGACGTTTTGCAAGCTCTGTATCTGGAGTCACTGTGTAGGTACGGAGTGTTACCATCTGGCATAGCACAGGGTACCTTTTGATGCTGGTCAATGTACGTTTAAAACATCCAGGAGAATGTCTGTAGACACTTTCTCTTCTGTGCCTCCATAAAGTGTGGCATCCCTTATATACAAATTACTGGCCTGTCCATGACACTGTCAATCCTTTAGCCTCTTAGTAGCATGTTTTTCAGAGCCGATAGAATACCAGGATGGCAAAGGAAGGACTGCCAGGTACCAAGTTATCTCCTTTTCATTCTCAGCCAAAACCTCCTCTACCTCTTGCTACATTTTACATTGTACAAATTGACAGCGACACCGGGTCTTTTTAAATCACAAGTTCACTTTGTTGAGAAACAGTACACATCACATGACTTAAACCGATCAAACCTCACTTAGGTCAGAAATAAAAATACAATTAAAAAAAAAAAACATCAACCACAAAATATAAAGTCAGTATGGTTATGAGCCAGGCCTACACATTTTAGTGTCACACATTTTCAGTAATAGTCTATGCAAAAATAATTCCCCCTTTGGTCACAGCAGTGAGGAAAACACAGGTAGAAACAATGTATGTGTTGAGCTGATTTGTGGCTATCTCACATAAAGCCATCTGCTCTTATGATCTCTAGCCGGATTTAGATAATGGACCAAAAAGCCCCCTCCCCCACCCCCTGCCCCAAGAGTCAGGCTGCAAGGCTGTGCGGCTCAGGTGGAAACAGGGATGAATTTGATGGACTTGGACGATTTAGGCGAGTCCTTCCACATCCCTGTGCTGTTTGTGGGGCTTCGGTTGTTCGAGTAAGAAGTCTGCCTTCTGCTCATGCTGTCCGAGTCGTCCTTGGTGAATTTCTGCACCACGCTTTGGCAGCATGGAAAACTTTGGACACAGTCTTGCAGGAGATGGCCGCTAAAAAACATGTATATCCAGGGGTTGCAGCAGCTGTTCAAGGAGGCTAGTAGCGCTGTGATGGTGATGGAGGGGTTTTCTGAATCTGTGGGGGAAGTTGTGGGGAGAGATTGTTTAATAAACAGCCAAAGCAAAGACACTGCACTGAATTAATCTATTTTTTCCTCCTGAACAATGAGTTAAAAAGTTGCATGTTAGTATAGAAACGAACATTTTATTTGTTAGGGAGACAGCTGTTACTTCAGAGAAATGAGTGCTTTTTGAAAGTTGGTTATAAAAGGAAATATCTAAAAGTTAGTGTGAATAGTTTAAACCAGACACTGTTAGAGCAGTTCGATATAATGGGTAGGAATTCTAAGAAGGTGAAGTTATTGAATAATTTATTTAAAAAACTGTACACCGGTAGGGGCCTTTGTGAATAGATACGGTGTTTACAGAACGGAAATCTGAAGTGCTTATAACCACATACACCAAATTACACTCATCCTAATAACTTGGGCACAGTATGCCATACGGGCTGTGTTGAGCAGAAGTGAACGAAAACTCCAGGGAAGAGGGGAGTGAAAAGAGATCTCCAAAGAAGCTGGCTTGAGTCGTTTAGTAGTTTGCTTGGGTGTCATTAGACATTTGGCTTGATTTTTAAAAGACCATCTTTGATTGTAGTTCAAACGAATTATAATGAGAAAAACATCTGGGTTCTGTGTGACCCTGTTCCAAATAAATAATAATAATAATAATAAAAACATAATTACAGCAGACAGCAACAAAACCCCTAGTAGCTGAATTGGGGATTCAAACAGGATTTTGAAATATTCTGTGAGGTACCCCTAGAGAACTACATGGCTACCACAACTTTTCAAAGTGAAACGATTGCACTGATGATAATTAAAAAAAAAAAAATAGGAAGAACCACCAAACACCCAATTTCTCCTGATTACTATACAGACTTGGATCATTTCACTTTCGTCATGGCAAAATAAACTGTAGACCAGTGATTCTCAACCTGTGGGTCCCTTTGGATGTTGAACGATCCCTTCACAGGGGTCACCTAAGACCATCCTGCGTTATCAGATATTTACATTACAATTCACAACAGTAGCAAAATTAGAGTTACAAAGTAGCAATGAGAATAATTTTACGGTTGGGGGTCATCACACAATGAGGAACTGTAGTAAAGGGTCACAGCGTTAGGACGGCTGAGAACCGCTGCTCTACACCGTTCACTGCTTCGTGCTAAGTGCTGCAGAGGTGACCATAGCCAAGCATGGCATTTAAAAAATACTAGACATTCTCCATATGTATAGCACAAGTAAGAATTTTAGTAATTATGTCCAAATTTCAATAAGCAATAGAATTTTTCAATTTGATTGACACTCTTAGAGGCTTCTTGGAGGGGAAAGGTAAACAAAAAAGATTTTCCATGTATTCCTCATTGTTAGCAATGTAGCCTACAAATGTATTTATTTAAATGACATCTGTGAATGTTAAAAACAATACTCATAAAATAAACTGTATGTATTCCATGCCTCAATCCTAACACTGGAAAAAGATACGGCTTCTCCCAGATTTTCTATCCTGACTAGACTTTTCTTCAGGAATACTTCTGTAACACACTTGGTTTGGAAATTTTTCTTCTTATTAAAGGAAGATATATTACAAGGCAGAAAATTAAATAATAGCCTCCTGGGGAATGGGTTTTTCTGTTTTGTGATGGAAACTGAAATGAAACTAGCCAGCAGGGGATGAGAAACTTCCACAGTAAACTACAGAGCTATTTGTGTGGTGTGAATAGTTCTGTTGTCAAATTTGTGCTGAAAGACTAGTGAACGAGTCCCCTGAATTGAGATGATCAACGCTCCTGCTGTGGAGTGCCGGGAAAAGAAAGTTATTATGGTTAGAAAAAAATGAAAATATCATAATGAGGAAGGATGCATGAACTAAAAGCCAGTTTAGACTTCTTGAATCCTTTCCTAGCCTTTTCCAGAAAAGTGTGTCCATCTCTACCCTTGACCTGGGCAGAATTTCATCAGGAGTTTTCTGTTAATTATGATAGATTCCTAAATCGAAGAAAAAGCCACCCTGACACTAAGAATACTTCCTAGGGCTTGAAGGCAGGGTATCCAAGAAGTTTTAAGTTATTTGGAAAATGTCACTATTGTTTTGCAACTAGTGGGTGACTCTAGGCACAGTGCGTGGCCTTAGGCTGGTTATACATGCTGACACCTGGGCCCGACTGTACGTTGGGCAGGGAGGGGACACCCAAGAATTTGCACTTTTGCTTATCTCCCCCTCCCTATCCCCTGTAATGTGGACATGGAAGACTTTTATGCATGTAGAAGCTTAGTTATTGAGCAGGTACTATGAAATCTCTCTCTCTCTCTCTCTCTCTCTCTCTCTCTCTCTCTCTCTCTCTCACACACACACACACACACACACACACACACACACACACACACACACAGCCCCCATGTTCTCACTACATACCGGTCCAGATGAAATTGTCATCCCAGACGGACCACATCTGGACGATGAAGAAAGGCGCCCAGCAGAGGATGTAGGCAGTCACGATCACAAAGGTCATCTTCACTGTGCGGATCTTGGCACGGGAAATGGTCTTCACGCTGCTGACACAAGGCGTGACCAGAAGCCCCTTGTGGAAGGGACCTGGGGTGTCCCCAGAGTCCTTGCTGCCCTTGCTCTGCCGCGACGCCGTCTTCCCACGGACGTTGCGCCAGATGTGGTAGCAGATGAAGCCGTAGCAGGTACCCAAGATGACCACAGGTACCACGAAGACACCACTGGTCATCCAGGTCACGTAGGCACGGGTACCCCAGGGCTGGATAAAGGTAGCCCAGCAGTCTTGGGTTTTGGTACCGTTGTTCACCTCGATTTCGATCATGGAGAAGATGAAGTACTGCGGCGTGCTCAGTAGGAAACTCAGCACCCAAGAGGCGGCGATCATGAGGCGCGAGCGGCGTGCGGGCTGCTGCAGGGTCTTGAGCGGGTGGCACACCGCGATGTAGCGGTCGGCGGTCATGACCACCAGCATGTAGGCGGACGCGAACATGGCAAACACCTGCAGGTGCTTCACCACGCGGCACAGCCAATCCGGCCCGCGGAAGCGGTAGGTGATGTCCCAGCACAGCTGCGGCAACACTTGGAAGAAGGCGACCGCCAAGTCTGCCAGGCTGAGGTGTCGGATGAAGAGGTGCATGCGGGATGTCTTGCGGGGCGTGCGATGCAACGCCAGCAGCACACTGCTGTTGCCCAGCACGGCCACCACGAAAATCACCGCCAGCACGGCGATCTCCAGCTTGGCCAGCTCCTCGTTGCGCACATCCCCGGGAGGGTCGTTACCTTCCTGGAGCAGCCCCGCTGCTGCCTCCCGGCTGCTGTTGGCATCCTCGGCGCTCAGAGGCCACCACTGGCTGGAGTTGTTGGCCGCCGGATCGTGGGAACCTCGCGGGAAACTCATGCTGTCGGTGCAGCACCTGGGGGGGGGGGGCTGTCCGGCGTGGGCTGCTTCCTTCCTGCCTCCGAGGACCCGGAGACCCTTGTCCTAAGCTCCGCTGGCTGTCCTCCCTCCCTTCGATCTCTTGGCTGCGCAATCCCAGCAGCGCAGGGCGAGCGGTTTGGGGTGGGATGTTCGCGCCTGTCCGTGCTGCCCCGGAGCAGGGAAGCTGCTAGAGCTTCCCACACTCCGCACTCCCAATACACTCTTTGGCTGTCTCAGGACGCGCTCCCCCACGTTCTAGCGGCTGGAGACTGTCCCCACGCCCCTAACCCCCACCCCTCCGAGTCCTTTGTGATTTGTCCTCTTGCCTTGTTGCAGGGGTGGAGCTGAGACTCCTGGATTCCTCTGCAGAGCCAGGCGCTTTCCCCCGCTCTGCCCCAAACTTCTCTGGGCGCCTCAGGGTTTCCTCCAGCCCCTTTGACAAGCCAATTTAAAGCCAAACAGGACGTCAACAGGAGCAGTAAATGCGTCCTTAGAGATCTGCGTCTGCTGGCCCTGCGAACTCAGCGCGCCTGAACTTAAGAGTCTGCCTGGTCCTCCCGGCCCCGCGTTTCCCCAGCTCCGCACTTAGGCTAGCCACTCAGGCTGATTTTATTCCTCTCCCGGTTTCCCGCTACCCTACCCGTTGTCTGTGGGGGTAAACATCCCGTGACTTAAATGGATCTCTCTTTCTGATGACTTCGTCACCCTGCCTTTGCCTGCGAACAGGAAAGACCCACTCACTGGCACCGTGCCCTCCTCTTGCTGGGTGTACATAATCTACGGTGTTGACTCCACATGCTCAGCGTGGGACCCGCAACAACAGGCGTTTCTCTAGAAAGCCCGATTCCCACAGCCACAGGGTGGAGAGAATTGGGCTGCACTAGTCCGTGGAGACACAGTCTGGTTAATTCAAGACTGAATTCCGCGGACATTACCTAGAGCAGTCAAAGAAGAGAGCTGAGAACCAGATGTCTGTCTTTATCTCCATCGCTGTCTCTGTCTGTCTGTCTGTCCAGCTGGGCTCTTAAGCTAGGAGCTAGAGAGAGGGAAAGAGGCATTTGGAAAGAAGAGAAGAAAACTCCTCCACCCTACCCTCACAGTAATTAATCGTTTGCACAACTGAGTCCCCGCTGTGGTGCTTCAGGGGAAACACCTAGAGACTCCGTTGGCTGTCTTAACTCTGGCCAAGGGAGGCTACCCAGGACAGCAGGGGGAGCTGTTTCTGAAGGAGGAACACACAAACTTCACAGATAACAGAGAAAGGATCTTAACTTTCTTGGGAGTTAGAACGTTGGTCTACCTGTGGCAACAGTACAAATCTGATTGCTTCCAGAAAATATTTTGATTTTTGTGATTGCACTTCACAAAAGAAAATGTTTTATTCGGTGCAGGTAGCTTTGCTACATGATTCCATGCATTCCTATAGAAACCTCAGGGCTGTTACGTTAAGAGTGAGGGTGGTGCACACCTTTAAATCCCAGCACTCGAGAGGCAGAGGCAGGCAGATCTTTGTGAGTTTGAGGCCAGCCTGGTCTACAGAGCGAGATCCAGGAAACGCGCAAAGCTACACAGAGAAACCATGTCTTCCCCCCCCCCGCCTCCCCCCCAAAAAAGAGTGAGGGACTTGAAGTACGGAGGCAGCAGAGTTTCACCGTGGTTAGATAAGCCTTGGTTTATACATCTTAAAAATGGCAATGAAACTATGTGCTGTTCTCATGTATGAAGTTAACTGGAGAATCACGCGATGGTAGTGGTGGAGAGATACTGTGAAGATGGAACTCGGTGGTCATATGGGATTTTTCTCCAAGATGACCAGGAAAATAACAAAAGTGAAAGGTTTCCAAACCATTCATTTGAGGGAAAAAAAAAAAAAACTTCAAGCAATTTGATTTGATTACAATCACTATCTCAGAGCGGAGACTGTTTTTTTGTTTTTTTGTTTTTTTTTTTTCGAGACAGGGTTTCTCTGTGTAGCTTTGCGCCTTTTCCTGGAACTCACTTGGTAGCCCAGGTTGGCCTCGAACTCACAGAGATCCGCCTGGCTCTGCCTCCTGAGTGCTGGGATTAAAGGCGTGCGCCACCACCGCCCGGCAATTTGATTACAGCCACTGTCTCAGAGCGGAGAACTTTTTTTTTTTTAAGACACAAATTGCATTATTAGCGTTCTATATGAGAAATACTGTTGTCTGAACCCAGTGTCTGCAGAAGAGGTCCATTGGCCAGAACTATGAAGCCTTATAGCTCTTGGGAGGACACATTTTAACTGTGTTTCCCTGGGAGAGGGAATGGGTGTTCTTAATCCAAAGATGGGGCATCTCGGGAAATCACAAATGTTAAGCCATTTGATCCAACTATCAAATTGTGTTCAAGTTTCCAATTCATAAGCATAACTTGAATCAATGGATACAATTGGAAGATACTATGTTATTCAGTAACATTACCAGCCACCTACATGTGCACATATACACATATACATCTGTGTGCACGCATGCCCAAGTGCAAGTGTGTGTGTGTGTGTGTGTACACACAAATACGTATGCATTTACCTGACACTTTTCTGAGTGCCATAGGGTCTAGCAATTAGGTTAAAAAGTGTTACAAATTCCAGTATCAGTTCCTTTCTTTTTCAACTCACAAGTTTTAAAAAACAATGTCATCTTTTTTGGGGGGGTTCCATATTCAAAAGAAAGTAGGACCACTAAGATGGATGTAACTTACTGGACCCCTACGGAAGTTCCCCCAGAAGGATAAAGGAATTATGGAGTTGGGAAACACAGAGTGCTTTCCATGGTATCTTGTGCTTTTTCTTTTGGCACTCTGAATTTATTCTTTGGTATTAAGAGTTTTTCTCTCTTGCTCTCCAGGGGTTTCAGTTAGCTTGTTTGGGAGATGGGACTGAGGTGATGAAAAGGAATGATGGAAATTAAAGTGTGTATGCTTTATTGTTGTCTTGCATTTGCTAATGATGCTCTTTCCAGTCAGCGATTCCAGATGTCCAGTTCATGCAAACAGCGATGTCCTTCTCTTACTAGCTGGGTCTTTGTTTTCATCGTTGAGCTTCAGATGCTTCAATCAGTTAAAATATTTGTGAGAAATATTCATGTATTTGCTTTGAGGATGACACAAGTGATTGAGTTTTGGGCGTTTCATGGGTGTTCAGAATACTCATCCCTCTTTTTCAAATACGTCATCCTCGGTCTTACTGCTATTTCGTCATTGAGCCTTTTCTTCCAAATTAAAGCAACACACCTCCATTTTTAAAGTATTTAATAGAAGATTTGGATATGGTATCAGTGATTAGAGTTCAATGGTTAAATGCACGGAAGAGGGCTGAGTATGCCTTCCACTCTCCCTGGAAACCTACTTTTCATAGTTATTTTTCTGTTGCTGTGATAAGACACCATGACTTATAAAAGAAAGTGTGTAATTGGCTTACAGTTTCAGAGGGTTAGAGTTCATGATGGTGGAGAAAAGGCACAGTGCCAGGAACTGCTGGACCAGCAGCTGAGAGCCCACATCTTGATCCACAGGTAAGAGGCAGTGAGAGGGAACACTAGGGATCCAAGAGGTCTTGAGAACTCAAAGCCTGCCATACCCAGTGACACACCTCCTTCAACAAGGCCACACCTCCTAATCCTCCCCAAACAGTTCTACCAAGTGGGGACCAAGCGTTCAAATATATGAGCCTATGTGGAGGCCATTCTCATTCAAACCACTACATTACTCAGAGAAAGAATTTGCAGCTCTTCAAAAAGAAAACTGCTCAACTTTATCTGTCAGTGTTTCTTCAAGTTACTCGATCATAGATTCCCCAACCAACACCCTACTGCCTGTCCACCAATCCTTTTAATTTTTCATGGAAACATGATGAACATTTCACAGGCAATCGACATAGATTAAGTAGCACAGAGTCATCTAAGTCAAAAAATTGGAAGCTGGGGACAAATTTAACCTACTCTCCTAGAGTAGGAAAACCCTACGCGAATAGGTCACATTGGCATCACCGTGGTATATTATGTACTTTCCATAAATATTTTCAATATATCTGACTCCCTCCCTTTACCCGTCAGATTCCTTCTCCCTCATTACAGAGAAAACAGAAAAAATAAGGCGATCTACATTATTCATGTATCCATTTTACATCAAGGGTGCACAATGTCTTTTTGCTCCTTCAATTTTAAATTAGTTGTGGTGCAAGCCAGCCATCTAGTATTCAAGTCGTTGCCCCTAACAAATCCAGAAAGATTTATTTCATGCTCTTATATTTGTACCTGACAATAATCTCTTAGTAATATTTATTGCTAGGTCTTAGGCTGCTTACAAAGAATAAATTTATTTATAATATCATAATAACAAATATGGCATAGCCATATGTCCCTATGGAGGACATGCTGTTACTACTTTAGAGGAGGAGGAGGAGGTAATAAATGTATGAATAACCAACCTTCAGTGACAGAGCTGGCCAATGATAAAATCAGAACTTACACAAAGACATTGGTTCCAGCAGGGTTCCTAACATAACCCCTACATTACATTGCCATCTGTAAATGTCATGCTCCTGTTTTTGGCTCTTACGGACACATGAGGAATCTCTGATTGATAATTTAACATGCCATGTACACATGGTATTTTATCCTTTATGACTAGAAGATCATGTGGGATTTTTCACTGATTCTTATCTGTCTCTGATTTCTTCTTTGACAAGTCAGTTGCAGGACAATAATAGTAGAAGCACAGATTAATCTCTTATTCATGAATTAAAATGACTAAATTCATTAGGTTTGATCTTTGAGATAACACAATAAACTGAGTGTGGAGAAAGCCATCATCATCCCATTTAGAGATGAATACAACAAAGATTACAAAGTATAAGCAATAAAGTCGTGGTGTGCCAAATGATTGAGCAAGAAGCAAAGACAGGATCATTTGAAGATCAGGGCTCTAACTTCTGTGTC
Organism: Peromyscus eremicus; assembly: GCF_949786415.1. Taxonomy (NCBI): domain Eukaryota; kingdom Metazoa; phylum Chordata; class Mammalia; order Rodentia; family Cricetidae; genus Peromyscus; species Peromyscus eremicus. The sequence continues at coordinate 7,448,287 of NC_081434.1, forward strand.
TCAATGTTTCTCATACACATCAGCACCCAAAACATCTTTGCAGAATGAATTAATAAATGCTGCACCCAAAACATCTTTGCAGAATGAATTAATAAATGCTGCAATGGAAACTTTTCAGTGCTGCTAAATATTCAGTTCATGAAGTTCATGGTGATTCAATAAATCAGGGAAGAATTCATGAGGAACTGCTCTTCATCACCTAAATTCTACAGCATATCTCTGAAGAAGGAGATTAGCATTTATGTTAGGAAAGAATGGGTTGATTCTAGTCAGTCTGACTTGAGAATTCTGGACTGGACTGGTTATTATATTTGATTTAAAAGTTATCCTCTGCATATATATCCTGGCTTTCAGATGTTTGTGAGACTACTGATTCTTGTGACTTCTCTTGGGGCTCTTTTCCTTCTATAGGGTTGCCTTGTCCAACTTTAATGTGAGTGTCTTTGTTTTATCTCATTATATCGTATTTTGCTGTGTTTGGTTGATACCTTTTCAAAGCCTGTTCTTTTCTAACGAGAGATAAAAAGGGAGTGGATCTGGATGGGAGGGGAGATAGGGAGGAACTGGGAGGAGTAGAGGGAGCAGGAATTGTAATCAAGATAGATTAACTTTTAACACACACCGGATTCTAAAATCATGCTTCAAGTCAAGCATGGAAAAGCATTATACTACTCTAGTGTAAAACTAAAAATGAGAACAATTGGTCTCATTTATGGAGTTTTGCTTTCTTCTGTGATAACAGGGCTTATGTGCGCAAGTGTAGGACTGTGACATAAAAGAAAAGCTACTACATTCAGCAAAAATTTTAAGCATTCCAAAGCTTGCTAATGAAAATTTGGAATTCCATCACTTATATAATACTTCTCATTGCCTTCCCAATCTAGCCATTACAGCATCAGTAGAAAATTTTCACTCATAGAAAGTATTTCCCAAATCAGTTTTTTATAAAAATAACATTTTTATTAATTATTTGAGAATGTCATATGATGTATTTTGATTGCAGTCACCCCTCTCCCCCAGCCCCCAATTCCTCCCAGGTCCACCCCCACCTCCCCACATACACTTTCCGGTGTTCTCTTTCTCCCATAAAGTCCAATTTGTGTCGAACAACTACTTTTGAGAGTAGTCTATGCACTAGATGTCATGTTTAGATCAGTTTGCATCTAAAAATCATTTTGGATTTAAAGCTTTTGAAACTATAAAAACACAGAAATGGTCGTGCTTAAGTCTTTGGCCCCTAATATACCAATATTTACTTGGATTTACATATTCACACTTGGTGTCTTTGATATTCTCTCTGGAATGTGATGATCTTCAAGACTCATTGTTTTAGGGGCCTGACCATTTCCAGTCGACTTTTCTTCAGTCCCTTTTAGGAGAAGAGAAGAGCTGTTTGAGCTAACATAAGGAATTTTGATGTGACCTGTGATCTTTTTTTTTTTCCTGGTTTGAATACTTTTTGTGCAGTGAATGAATATTTTCTATTATTTAACTTCTCATATTCATCTTTCTTTAGTTGGAACAGAGTTTAGTTCAGAAGAAATATATTCTACTTTTCCTTATTTCCTGCTCTTCCTTTCTCTGTCTGACACCTCACACTTTCAAATTTCCCAAAACCTTTCCTTTACACCAGGAAAATGGAATGTGCGACATTTTATTTTCTATGAGATTTTTTCACACTCCTAATCATATATTTATAAGCAATTTATCCCTGAACAAAGTAGACACGTTGCTTGAGAGGAGGGTACAGCTGCTTGCACAGCAGTTTCAATGTGTGTGTGAGAATTTCCAACATTTAATTACTTGACTAGTTAAGATATGGGTACAAAATACAGTAAACTTAAAATATTTGGAGATTCACCTTGATGTTCCCAATTACATTTAATCTGTTTTTTTTTAATTATGCAGTAAACTAATAGGAGGAAATGACAGGAGAGGTGTTGCCCCGTGACCAGGAGAGTTAGGACTTTATTCCTCCTTTGACATAATCATTAGCAAAGGAAAGAGAAACATAGAGCCAATGCTTAGAAAAGACGTCTATGTTTTCCAGGAAATATACTCAACCTTGTATTTAATCAGCCTTCTCTATAACTTCCAAATCGAAGTCCAACCTCAATCTTGCTTTTGGTTTTGCAAAACCCTGAGCAGAAAAGATTTCTGATTTTGGAGTATCCTCCATTGCCCCTACGGTTTATTATGTGTCTGTACAGAACTTATAGTATTAAAAAAGTTTTATAATTAAATAAGTATAGTTGTTAAAATGGAGAAAAATAAATAAAAAGGAAAGAAAATCTATAGCTTCCAAATCAGCTAGAGCCTGAAATGGGAATAGTAAAACAGTCTGACAAGCAGGCAAAATTTATAAAGAACACAGAGAGGCTACAGCAAGAAATGGAAACACATCTCAAGTAAGACGATTGAAGTGCTCTTAGTTTATAGATTAAGTAGGTAAAAATTAAATTAGGTTATAAATTACTATGAATAAGTTTACTAAGTTATATCTAACTAATACACTATATCAGACTTATAAATATGGAAAATACACCTTTTTTGTATAGTCATAAGCATGAAGACATAGTACATACAACACTCTCATTAGTATGCAGTTTAGCTAAATTTTAATTGAACTAAGTACTGTAATTAATTGGAATTAAAATAAAACTAAGCAAGTTATTCTCTTTGTCGTTTTCAAGTTTAAAGAATTTGAGAATTTCTTACATAAATAAAATGAATCTTAATAGTATCTACTCTTCTCCCCGCTTTCAACTCCTCCTGTGTCCTCCTCACATCCCCCTCTCAAATTCATGTCACAGTCTGTAGCAGCTCTTCAAGCAGGGGTGGGGCCTTGTGAGCCCTTCCCCAACCACACTGCAGTGTGGACCGATGTGATCTTGTACGGGCAATCGTAGATGCTGAGAGTCCTTGCCCACGACATCCCTATCATGTGAAGGAGATGCATTTCAGGAAAGGAGGGGAAAGAACTCTAGAGAAGGGGCTGGATAGAGTAACACAGGTGCTAGGAAAATCGGAAAAACATGAGCTGTGGGAGAGATACAACTGCAGAGGGAGATGAGAGGGTAAAGCAGAGCTATGAAACATTCTGGAGGGCATTATTATACACCAGAATGGAGTAAGAGGATGGTGTAGAGTGGAGGGGAGTCTTTCTTGGTCTTGAGCAGTGGTTTTCAATGCTGCAACCCTTTAATACAGTTCCTCATGTTGTGATGACTCCCAACCATAAAATTATTTTCATTGCTATTTCATAACTCTAATTTTGCTACTGTTATGAATCATAATGTAAATATTTGATATGCAGGATATTTGAGATGTGACACCTATTAAAGTGTCATTTGATCCCAAAGGGGTAGCGACCCACAGGCTGAGAATGGCTGGTCTTGAGTTAAAAGGTGATTGAGTTGAGAAGGGAACATTGTTACCAATCTTGGGCAGGGTTTTTTTTTTGTTTGTTTGTTTTTTTTTTTGGTTTTTCGAGACAGGGTTTCTCTGTGTAGCTTTGCGCCTTTCCTGGAACTCACTCTGTAACCCAGGCTGGCCTCGAACTCACAGAGATCCGCCTGGCTCTGCCTCCCGAGTGCTGGGATTAAAGGTGTGAGCCACCACCGCCCGGCCAGGGTTTTGTTTTTAAGTGAGAAATGCCAAGAGGCATTGGAAAGCTCAGAGGATGAATTCTTTTGTTTGTTTGTTTGTTTGTTTGTTTGTTTTTTCCGAGACAGGATTTCTCCGTGTAGTTTTGGTGCCTGTCCTGGAACTCACTCTGTAGTCCAGGCTGGCCTCGAACTCACAGAGATCCACCTGGCTCTGCCTCCTGAGTGCTGGGATTAAAGGCGTGTGCCACCACCACCATCACCCGGCCAGAGGACAAATTCTTAACACAAAAACAGAGCTAACATGAAGTTCTTTCCTGAACTCTGGGTCTTAGGAGCAGCAGCATTTTTGAGCCTGTTACAGAAACACTCCAGGTTTGATGCCAGCCTTATAAGCAAATTCCCTGGCATGAGTCAGCCTGACTGCTGGCATTCAGAGTAGAAGCCATTGCCCACTGGCTGGATTTTATTAGAGGCATGTTTAGTGAGATGAGCTGTCATTGTTCAATTAAACAGGTTTAAGAACAGTTCCACCTACTGTTATTCCCCTAACCAGAGATAACATTGATCTCTTAGAAAAAATTATAGCAATCACTTCTTTGGCTATCTGTTACTGTGGCCATCGATTGTGGTTTTATTTATTTCTAGAAACACCGGGACTTTCAAATTCTCTCTTACCAAAGCACTTCCCTGTATTCTATACTTAATTTGATTATCTTTTCCAGCACTGTGCAAACTCTTAAGTTTAATGGATATTTCTCTCCTTGGTTTATCCAGTCAAAAATGCCTGGCATATGATAACTACTCAAGGAATATTTGTTGAGTTAATGAATAAAAATGGCCTGAATTGGGTTTCCCTTAAACATGGTACCATTTGAGGGGTGAAACATTTCAGTTCTTTGTAGCATAAGATGATCAGCACTGTGCCTGTCCCTCTCACCGTAGATATCAGGCACTTTCTCGGTTTTAACAGCAAAACTGTCTCTAGACAGTGCCAAATGTCACCAAACTGAGAGCCATTGGGCTAGATAAAAAAAATGTGTGTTAGGAGATTGAAATGTGAGACTGGAGGTGTCCTTACCGTGTGCTTTTGTCAATATCACCTCTGATTCGCTTCAACATCACGTCGTCAATTATGCTTTTAGGAACCCGCAAGATTCTCAGTACAATTAGATCGTGAATAAATGCGGATACGATGCTTTCCAAGGTGGTTTGGAATATTTGTCCTCACGGAATGATGGAAGGATGGTCTGCTGCACCTTAAAGTGTGTCCTTTATTGATGCTCTTCTATGTATAAACATTCGGGTAGTTGTTATGATCCCATTTTTAACAGATGGAGAATCAGAGGTTTACTGTTGTTAAGGAGTTTACCGAGGACCACACTGAAGAGTTTACCGAGGATCACACTGAGGAGTTTAACTAAGACCACACAGCTGCTGATGTACAGGGCTGTTTGTTTGTACCTGTGCTTATCTGTCCACCAGACTTGTGCTTTTTCCTATGTGACATCTGCAGAGTTGGCTACTGCGGGAAATGATGGAGAGGCGGGGGCCACTCAGTCTTTCTGAGGAAACAACACATTAGATTAAAATCTGAGCTTCTGAGTAGTTAGCCACAGGTGAGACTCATTCCTCTCTTCTGGGAAGATCTGTGATGGATTCTTGGGAAGAGGGCAATGCCCTTTCAAATGGAATCAAATTCAAGCTGCTGCCTTTCTCACACTCCCAACCCAACTCCCCCAGCACAGCAAATAGCAGAACCATGAGAATAGATGTTGGAATACACTGCATGAGAATATCATTCTGCACATTAAAAGGTTTTGCATGTTAATTTAAACCTACTTAGTTAGCGAACAGCTAAAATAAATGGTACTATGGCAAATAAAACTGGGATATAATTCATATGTCATTCCCCTGTCTTTTGTGGTTGCAGACAATGCAAAGGCTGGAGGAAATGGGTTCAACAACTTTATTCATTTCCTGTGAAAGTAATTTTGAGAGGCTCAGAAGTGATTATTGTTTAAAAAAATTCTTGTTATTTGTCTATTATCCAAAGGTCAAATATTTTTGATTGTGTACAGCATCTGACATGAATCTCTTTAGCTTTCTTGAACATTAAAGTTGTCCCCTCTGGTGTCATTGACAGCTTCAGACACATCACACACAACTTTCTGCTTCAGAGGCTAATGTTCCTCTCCAAGATTTAATCACAAATCAAACTAAAGGGAAGCCACGTACACTGTCCTATTTTTTTAAATAGTAGATACATTTTAAGTTTTAATTTGTTAAAGTTACAGGTAAAATCTCTCAAGCTCTAATGAAGTAGAACATTTTAGAAATGTTGTCACCTATCACTGGAAACATCTGGGAAAATCTGCAGAACATTGTCTGTTCAAACCAATTGCATTTACAGGAGAATGCACAGGCCTGCCTTCCCCCATTTTTCTCTCCTTTTTCTTCTCCCCCACCTCTCTCATCTCACAAAATTCTTTTTTTTTTTCATTTGGGAACGTCTCTATTATAAAAACCATCAAACAAAAACTGTGACAATTACCAGACTATATGAATACTGGTGTAAGACTAATAGAGATAAATATAGCAATGCCTGGGGTTTATTTAATGTGGTTTTGTTATTCATAAAGTACTCCCCATACACATAGCACATTTTGTCTTCAAAATAGTTGGGTCAGTTATAAGGGCTTTTAATGTATAGTGACCTATTTTAGGCAAGGTTGATATCAATCTTGTTCTTAATAAGCTTAATAACTGGGTTTCAGAATAAACATGCAGGCAGAGCCAACCTGAGACTCTAAGACAACATGTCTAAGTCTAACTGCATGTTTTCCTGTTTACTTATAGAAAAAAGGTGGGTGTTTGTAAGCAGTAGTAGTAGTTGGTACATTTGCAGATGCTGTGGTTCAGTAGATGACACATAATGTCTTTTAATTTTTATAACTAAACTATAACTCTGATAGTAGAACTTCCAATTTATAATTATAATTAAGGCCTAATAATTTATTTAGGGCTATACCCAAGATCAATAAACTTATAAAAAAAAAGAGTATAAGTTTATTTCTGTGTGGTGATGGCCAGTTTTATAAGTCTTTTTTTTGTTTTGTTTTGTTTTGTTTTTCAAGACAGGGTTTCTCTGTGTAGCTTTGTGCCTTTCCTGGGACTCACTTGGTAGCCCAGGCTGGCCTCGAACTCACAGAGATCCACCTGGCTCTGCCTCCCGAGTGCTGGGATTAAAGGCATGTGCCACCAACACCCGGCTGATGGCCAGTTTTAATTGTCAACTTGTCACAACCTAGATTCACATGGGAAGAGAGTCTCAATGAGGAATTGTCAAATCTGGTTGGCCGCCAAGACAATCTGTGGGGGATTGTCTTGGTTGCACTAATTAAGGTGGGAAGTTATGCCCATGGTGTGTGGTGCCATTCCCTGGCTTTGGGTTCTGAGTTGTAGAAGAGTAGTAAAGAGAAGGCTACTGAGCACTACTGATGCATGCATTTCTGCTGTCTAGTCGTGCATGCATTTCTGCTATCCAGTCATGCATGTATTTCTGCTGTCCAGTCATGCATGCATTTCTGCTGTTTAGTCATCCATGCATTTATGCTGTTTAGTCATCCATGCATTTATGCTGTCTAGTCATGCATGCATTTATGCTGTCTCTGCTTTTGGATGTGATGCAATTACCTGCTGTAAGTTCCTACTGCCTTGGCTATGATGGACTATGTGCTGTAGATACCTGTATGCTGTGAATGTGTTGCTCTGATTGGTTAATAAATAAAGTGCTGATTGGCCAATAGCCAGGCAGGAAGTATAGGCAGGACAAAGAGAGAAGAGAATTTGGGGAACAGGAAGTCTGGGTCAGGAGACGCTGCCAGGCGCCGCCATGAGAAGCAGCATGTAAAGATACTGATAAGCCATGAGTCATGTGGCAACTTATAGATGAATAGAAATGGTTTAATTTAAGATATAAGAACTAGATAGCAAGAAGCCTGCCACAGCCATACAGTTTATAAGTAATATAAGTCTCTGTGTGTTTGCTTGGGTCAGAGCGGCTGTGGAACTGGCGAGTGAGAGAGATTTGTCCTGACAGTGGGCCAGGCAGGAGCAGGAAAACTTCAGCTACACTATGACCTGGAATTGTAAGCTAAAATAAATGCTTTGTCCCTCAAGCAGCTGCTTCACGTCAGAATATTTCATCACAAAAACAGAAGTCAAACCAGAACGTGTGTTTAGTATTTCTAAAGTTGGTTCTTCCCTTTGTTTTCTAAGCCTTATTACTAGGAACTCTTTATTACTGGTATTATCAGTTTACAGTTTTGTTTCTGTTTTATCCTTTAGACATGGAACTACTTCTTACCAGTCTCTTGTCATAATCTCTTAGTAATAATCATGTTCATCATGGAGTCTCTTTGTCCTAGCAATTGCCTTGGGAATTAGGGAACAAGAATGTATCAGTTCATTTTCTATTACTATAAGAAAATGCCTAGACCTTCAACTTACCAAGAGAAAAGGTTTATTGTAGCCCATAGTTTTGGAGTTTTCAGGCCATGGTCATTTGACTCTATTCCCTTTGATCTGTATGGAGGACTGTATCATGGCAGGGAGCACAAGACAGAGAAATTGCACACTTCGTGACAGAGAAGAAAAGAGAGGAAGAGGAAAGGAGTAAGATCCTACTACACTCGAAGGAGATGCTGCCTCCAATGACCTAAAGACCTCTCGCTACCTTCCACTGCCTGAAGTTCTACCACCTAGCAACAGCACCAGATTGACCAAGTGTTTATACATGTATCTTTAAGGGACATGTAACATATCAACTAGAGCAGAGAGACTGAATGCTAACACAACTTGTGGCCCTATGAGCCACAAGTGAGCATCTCAGGTGTCTTTTATGGGCAGATAGCTTTCTATATGACAGAGAGTGGTCCACAGCACAGCTTCTCAGAGAGTGATGAGGGAGTTGGACACACTATCCTCAAGGGAACATGAGAGGTGGACTGTGCAAGAAGTACTTTCTGATTTTCCAGAAGCAGGTCATAAGACCCTCATAGGAGGGGTGGCCTAGCATCAAGAAGAAAGGAATACCTTGCCTCTGGAAACATGAGGACACAGAGGAGAACCAAATACAAAAGCTTTGCTTGTCCCCCACTTAATCATGAGCTGATAATTGTATGCATCTGACTAGCCATTCATCAAATTTCATACAATCATTTTGGGGTCCTTGTCTTCTGATAAAGACCTCCATGTCAAATACAACTCTAAAACATATTAAGTCAATATGTATACTTTGCTCTTGTTAATTTCTCTTTTGTTAAGTCGCATCAGCCGTGAAGCTGTTGTGATAGTCAGGAAAAGATCTTTTGCATACGTAGTGGAGATATATCTGAAGCAGGCAAATTCATGAGGAGGTGAGCCAAACCTGCATGTCTTCTTCCCTTTAGTTCAGTGGTTTTCAACCTTCCTAACGCTGCGACCCTTTAATACAGTTCCTCATGTTGTGATGACCCCTAACCATTTTTGTTGCTACTTCATAACTGTAGTTTTGCTACTGTTACATATCATAATATAAACATCTGATATGCGGGATATCTGAATGAGACCCACAGGTTGAGAACCGCTGCTTTAGATTATCAGTTCAAAGTATGGATGAAGCAAAGATCATAGCAGTCTATGTGGAAACATAAAACCTGAGGTATTGTCTTAATTAGGCTTTTCATGGCTGTGAAGAGACACCATGGCCATGGCAACTCTCTATAAAGGAAAACATTTAATTGAGGTTGGCTCACTTACAGTTTCAGAGGTTCAGTCCATTATCATCATAGTGGGGAGCATGGTGGCATGCAGGCAGACATGGTACTGGAGGAGTAGCTGAGAGTCCTATATCTTGCAGGCAACAGGAAGTCAACTAAGACACTGGGCAGTATCCTGAGCATAGGAAACTTCAAAGCCTGCCCCCACAGTGACATACTTTCTTTAGCAAGACCATGCCCACTTTACACTTCCTAATAGTACCACTTACTATGAGATTATGGGGGCCAAGTACATTCAAACTACTACAGGTATGTAATAATATTTATCCTAACAGAACTGGATAGCTCATGTCTCTAAACACCATTTGTGGAAAAGGTGAGGCAAATCTGATTAAGCCCAGCTAACAGGAATTTCTAGTTTAAAATGTAATGCCTTGGCCTTATGCCTTCTTCCTAGTTACATCCACTTTTCTCCTCCACTTCTCCTGGGCTTACTCTAGTGTCTGTGGAAACCTATGTACTTTAGTGGAATGAGCTCCTTCTTGTTTCAACTGGAGTGACTTAAACAGTAAGGAAAAAAGTTCCAAGACTTAGAAGTTGGCAAAAGGCATTCCCAGATGTTCATTGGTAGAGTGGTAGGCATGGTCTTGAGGCGTTACTTAATTTAGTGTGACTCTTTTATGACTCTGAGGAGGTGACTTATAGAAAGTCCACAGTGATAAAGTTGATTTTTGTTTATACCACTACAAATAAATTTACTACATAAAACGTGTGTAACCTGTGAGACTCCATTGGAGAAAACTAAGTTTTCCTTTGTGAGTTGTTGTCCAGTGAGATAGTTTCTGGGTTAGGAATGGGGGGTTGAGTCTGCTTCCACTCTCAGTGCTGGGATCCAGATGGGTTATTAAAAAAAGTTGAGTTTATCAGTCAAAATCAGGTAGAAATTCTGATTTTGAACTTGCAATATAAGGAACAATTCAAAGGTCTAGTTTAATCAGTAATAATTTTACTTCTATTTTTCAAATAATTGCATGCTAAAGTGTGTTTTAATAAATCTCATTTTAAAAGCCACCCAAATATGCCCATGAAGTCTTTCATCTTTCTTTTTTCTCTATCCCCCATCATCCTTAGATATAACAATCTTAACCATTGTAGGTACAGATTTTAGTTTCTTCACAGAATGACCCAAAAGAAAATTCCCGAATTCTGCCTGAGATGGACCATATAATCTTCCTCAAGCTCATTATGGTAAACAGTTGGGTACAACCTGAGTTACATGTAGGGTTTGAATGAGAAGTGTCTCCGTATAGGCTGAGTTATTTGTACGCTTGGTCCTCAGTTGGCCATGTTTCCCCTCCATCATGAACTCTTACTGCTCTGGATCCACAGGCCACATAGACTCTTCCTTCCATAAATTGCCTTGGTATTTTATCACAACAACAGGAAAGTGACTAACACACATACCCACCCATTGGAATGGGAGAAAGGGTGAAAACAGCCCAAGGTGAAGTGCAGGAGTGAAAAGGGAGTCTTTAAAACTGAGATTGGTCCTATTACTACAAAAAAGGATGAGAGGGGGCTAAACTAGTCAATTTACTATACATATATTATATATAATATATATAAATTTTTCTATATATAATTACTTAAATTCAAGGAAAGAACTTTCTTAAAAACAGAGAGAAAGATTAATCTCTGGAATAGCCAATAAATTATTTTGAATAGAAGTCCAGTGCACCCATGTGGGTGATTGTGGAATGATTTATTTAACGCTTCAACAGTGTTCAGGTGAGATGGAGGTAACTGGTTATTAGGAAGCTCCTTGGTATTTACAACCAGCATGTGCAATGCTTGGCTACAACAGGGAATAGCTGGCCCTGTCAGAGAATTATTAATACACTCTATCTTCTTCAACTGACCACACATACATTTTAAGACAGAAAATTAAAGAGGGAAAATGATCTTGGAACTCTCTGGTAGAATAATTCTCAGCCTTTTTGGAAGAATTGATGGGGGAGTGAATAATGCATGTTCATGAGGTTTTAAAACAATTTTAAGAATTCTACACCCATGGTGTACATTCCTTGAGAATCAGATCCCGGGCTTATTTAGCTGTGATAAAAAAAGGTTGGTGTGTTGACTGCAGGCTGAGGTCAGGAAGGGAGATGCCATTCAGGTTTGCTTGTTCTAAAGCGGCACTACAAAATACTTATATTTAGCACATAGGGTTTGTTTATTTTAGCTGTCAGTGTTGGTTGTAGCTTAAAAGGCCACATGCCTAAGGCAAGCCATGCTGATAATTTCCATAGTAAAGCCTCTTGTAATAGGAAGATGGTACCTTAATGTGGCAGATTTTTAAAGGATGTAATTATTTTGCCTTCGAGAGGAGGAGGGCTTATGTCCTCTTCTCTTGAATCTGGGACCTAGTGTGGCTGTTTTAACCTCGCAGCATGCAGAAATGATGTTGTTTGGACTTCAGACAAAGACCTGAAGGAACTTACAGCATCTCATTTCTTTATTAGAATATTCTTGGAAGCTGGTAGCTCTGTGATACATCTGACTACCCTGAGACCACCAAGCTGTGCAAAGACCAAGGTACATGGAGCAGCTTATAGCAAGAGATGCCATGTGGGGATGGACAGAGGCTGGAGCAAGGGAGCACATACCTGAGTGAGGACCCTCCAGCTGTCCTGGATGAGGGACCCCAGACAAACTACCCCTCCAGAGCCTGTCCTCTCTTCTAGATCTGTAAGACCTTTGGGTAAAATAAATCTATTATTCAAAACTACTGAGCTGTGTGTAATAATAGAGAGACACAACAGGACTTACGTTATCCACAGCTTACTCTGGTATACATGAGAAGAGGAAACGGTTGATGGCCGAATAGGCTTGGTATAATGAGAGACCATACATGCCACTTGGTACATACGCTCATCTAAGTATCTCGACTCTGATCATGTCTAGTGTGAGGTCACTTATCTCACTCCTTCATCTCTAAATGAACTCCATTGTATCACCTGCACAGCAAATGCTGTTACACTTGTTCTTTCAAAGGTTCCATCTGTCTTTCTTTAGGGCTTGACGCTGTGAATAACGTAAGGTGGTGAACCACCTTATTCTCAAAGGATTTCTCTAGTATAGTTCAGAAAAGGAAGGCATGCATGTGAAGGGAATTAGAAAACAATGATTTCTAAAACAAGCAACTTCCAAAATATGCATGATAGGAAATAAGCACTTTGCATGTAAAGAGAAGTCCAGGGGACTAAGTAATAATAAGATGTTATACTTTATGTAAATTATAAGTAAAGGCTTTGGATAATGTATCAATGAGATGGAATTTGAAGGGTAGGAATTTTGAAGTGAGGCTTCTGGTTAGGACACTTTACAAGAAATGTTCACTTTGGGGAAACCTCTTCAGACCTGTAAAGATGTTGATTTTCTTCTAGTCACTTCTCTTCTGAAACAGCTAATTTAACTCAATGCTTAGAAAGACCTTTCCTCTGAGTTTCAGTTGATTGTTGATCTGAACTATTAGCCAAAGTTATCCCTGCCTTGATAGTTCTGACAATTTGCTGGCTGCATTGGTTCTGCCAGTTCTAGCGTGTTCTAGCTGAGCTTAGCTGACCTGGAGTCAATCTGGGATGGTCTACCATGATGCTTTGCTTTCATCTCTCAGTCCTTTCCTTTTCTCATTCACCAATAGATATTTAATGAGTATCTACTTGGTCTTGGGAATTTAGAAGTTCTTCACCATTTGTCTTGTATTCATAACTCTAAGCTAATTTGAAAGAGATATTTATCAATTAAATACATTCTTTAAATATAGAATATCTGAAAAATTAACATAATATTGTATTTTCTTAGTAGATTGCCCTTTGGTCCCATCTCAGGGTACTCTCCTGCAAACCATCAAAGTCCCAAGACTTCTTTGGGCTCTGATTTCTTTGAGTACTTCATTATATAATGTAGAACACAATACATCATAGGCTGCCTCTAGACCAAATGATTTGTTTCCAATGATTACTGTATAAACTTAACTTTAAAGACTCAATAATTTAAAACAAGTGCATAAACTCCTTTAGGGAACTCTACTATAAATTATTATTTAAAAATAAAATTGTATAATATAAGAGGTTTTTAAAATTTTTTTTATTAACTTTGAATGGTTTTAATATGAACGAACCAAGATCTAAGTGGTAGCTAGAAGCATCAAAACAGCCTCTGAGCCACAGGGGTAACACTACATTGGAATTTGTCTGCATGTATAAAATCAGGTAATAACTACTGTACGTTGTTAACAATTTATCTGAAAAAATTTAAACTGATTCTTAATATGTTCAAGATAATATGTGAATAGTGCAGGGACCCAGTGGTTCAAGATGTTTATATGACAGGCAAAGAGAAAGATACTAAAAGGAGAAGAAAGAAAATTAGTGAAGATTCTTGAAGAAGAAAGGCAGGGTTATTTTATAATAGTAAATAAAAGGCACAGAGGTTTGCAGTGATCATGTGTTCAGTCATAGATGCCACATTAGAGATATCAAGATATCTGATGTACAGGAGAGACAGCTGAAAGACTTTTAATGAGGGAGAGGCACAATCATGTACATATCTTGGAAGGTTGCTCTAGCTTTTCCTGCAAATGATGGAGTGTTGCTAGAGTTTTCCTCCCTGGCCCACAGTCAGGACAAATCTCCATCACCCGCCAGTCCCTCAGCCGCTCAAACCCGACCAAGTAAACACAGAGACTTATGTTGCTTTCAAACTGTATGGCCGTGGCAGGCTTCTTGCTAACTACAGCTCAAATTAATCCATTTCCATTAATCTATACCTTGCCATATGGCTCGTGGCTTACCGGTATCTTCCCATGCTGTTTGTCATCGTGGTGGCTGGCAGTGTCTCTCTGACTCAGCCTTCCACTTCCCAGCTTTATTCTCCTCCTTGCCCTGCCTATACTTCCTGCCTAGCCAATGGCCAATCAGTGTTTTATTGATTAATTAGCAACACATTTGCCATACATCCCACAGCAATGGAGGATGAGAAAAATGCAGAGATGTCAGCTGAGTGACCACTGTGGGCTGAAGATAGCTAGGTAGGGTTGTGAAGGGAAAGACTTGTAGAGACTTGATGTTGAAATATGACTGGGAGTGTTGGAATAATGGAGCTTACATCTCTGCTACCCAGCATGAAGATGGCTTCTGTTCACACATATCATGACCATACTGCATCTAGATGCAGCCCAGGCTCTCAGAGGCCTGTGGAGCAGGCACGTCTCTGCAAGGGAGGAAGTAAAGGCCGGAGGGCCCTATTCTCCAGTCTTCACAAATAATAAAGGGTACAGCATGCCAAAACCTGCCTATCGTCTGCTGCTCTGCTCACTGCTTGACCAAAACGCCATACCCTCCCACTACCGAACGTTCCTTCACAGAACTCAGACTCAAGTCCACATCCTCTCCCCACAAAGCCACCCTCAACCATTCCTATCCCCCTCGCAGAGCTTTTAAGTAGTAAGCAATTCATCATCACTGTAGTTAATTTGAGATAATTACCTCAACAAATGACTCCATCAAACCAGGTTTAGGGTCAGAAAATTGTCATGTGAAGCCACAACAAACGGGGCCTCTGGGTGACATTTCTTCCAGCCAGACTAAAGGACTCTGTATTACATTTTAAAGCTGTGAGAAGGCAAATGGAGGCAAGGTAAAAGAGAACAGATTTCTATTTATTGTTCAGAAGTAAGATTGTAATAGCTTTTCCTTCTAACTAAAACTCGAGCAGAACAGAACATAATGAGACAAAGAACCCTGTGGGAATCATGTAAAATGAAAAGGGAGATTTAATTATGATATACTTCCTTTCTGAAAGAGATTAAGCTATGGTATAAAACTGAAATAAATATGAAGGTTTTGATCTCCACAGAAGAGTCATACGAAAGAATTGATTTCCCATTGTAAGCTATTTATTTTAGACAGTATTTGCACGGTGATGCATAGTTGATTGGAGTAGCACAGGTTCATGCTTTCTCTCACCAGGTGTTCATTACAAGCATCATTTATGTCTTGTTTTCAGAGCTTCTAAGTACATTGACTGCAGTGATTGGGGGAGCATACACAACTTCAGTGATCCTCATGTTAAATGCAGGCATCACGCCATCTGACTGGAACACAAAATGAAAACACAGAATTGAGTCGTTTCCTTGACCAAGGTGTTACTCCAGTGTTCTAAAGTCATAGACACACAAAACACCTGTCCCCAGGTAGGATGGAACCACCAGGAGCTGGGTGTGGACCAGAAGGGACCAGGAATTCTGGACTTCTGTCTTGGCTTTCATGTCAGTTTATGGGACCTCAGCGAACTATCTTTATCAGTTTGAGTCTCAGCTCTCTCTTTCAAAGACCTTAAAATCTTTTGGAAAAGTGACTTTTCTGTACAACTCATGGTGTTATAGAGGCCCAATTAATAGTGTTATTCCATTCAAGAAAAAATACTAGTGAAAAGAAGACACATCATAGAAAGACAAGGTGTTAGGGCTCAGGGTAGAAGGAAGCTGGATATTTATGTGTGGACACCAAAACATTATATTTGTAAAATAGCTTTGAAAGTTTCAGAAATGCTATCAACACAAATTACAGTTTGGGGTATGGTGATGCAAACACTGAAATACTTAGGTCCCTAAATATGGCTTGAAGTCTGTGATAGTTGGTGGAAAGGAGAATCAATCAACAGATAGAATCAAAGGCTAACGTTGGACCCGATGGTGATGTTCAATGATCAGTTGCTGAGTGGCAGTTAACTTGATTGATAGATTGACTCTGTGTGTGTGTGTGTGTGTGTGTGTGTGTGCAGGTATATGTAGAGGTCATAATAGGGCATCTGATCCCCTGGAGCTGGACTTACAGGAGGTTGTCAATGGCCTGATATGAGTGCTGGGAACCGAACTTGGGTATTTTACAATAACAAGCATTTTAACCCACTGAGTCATCTTACCAGTCCTCAAACTGACCTTTAAAGGTTCCTTAGTGGTGTGGGTGGGCTAGCCTTAGCAAGTGTGCTCTGGTGGGTGGTCAAGAGGTGAGGTAACCTACTCAGCAGGGGACACGTGCAGGAGCCACACGTGTAGAAAATGAGTTTAGAACTCCAAGCATCAGCTGAGAGGCGTGACAGAGACAAGGTGTGTCAGCAAGGAGGCAGGAACGGAATTCCTTTCTCATAAGGAAAAGAAGCACCCTAATCTCACTAGCTGCAACAATTCAGCAGGAGATCTATCCGAGCTTCCAGAGAGGGACTGGGAAACATAAATGGAGCCCCATCTAGGCACCACTGGGAACTAGCAGTGATAGATAAGAGGGCCCCGTCCTAAAGCCTCTTCTATATGGTAGATGGGTTTCCATTTGGAAGACTAGCAAGGAGGAAGGTTCTTTGAATGGATCGAATCATCCTAGGTGTGGAATTTGAACTTACATAATATTTACCTAAAAGACTAAGCTAATCCAATAAAATTGAAAGTCCTACCAGCATACAGTTTCATATTGGAAGAATTACTCAAGAATTATAGCGATTTAATGGCTGGGATATACTCCTAGCGCAGAGCCTCACATATCACAAGCCTACAACAAATATTTGCCGGCACTTTGGTAGTATAATTCAAAATGAATGTTTGGATCTAGGAACAAACTAATTACTTTTGTTCAGGCTGATTCTTTCTCAGCTACAGATTCAAATATTTTGAGAAAGTTTAATGTTGTTTTCACACATTACGGCTTCAAAGGCAAGGCCAGGTAATATATTCTGACATTATGGCCAGGAACAGTGTCTCAAAGAGCATGACATTTGGACTCTCTGCAGATTAAGAATAAAGTATCAGGCATTCTTGATGTAACAAGAGCAAAGCATTTTATAAAACGAATGGGTCATTCCCTAAGAAGGAAAACTAAGAAAAATATTTTTTTGTTCCTAATTAAAAATGACAAACCTACCATGATCATGTTTTTGCATTTGCCAAAGAGAGTAAATTTATTACCTGCTAATTTGGTTTCCTAGAGATGTTCCCCATCACAGGCAGGTTTTTAAGGGCACTCAATTGACATGGAGGATGTGCTCTTAGACCAGAACAGCTGTGGTTGGTTTTCCACATTCTAATGAATTTCCCCAACACAGATCTATTAACATTCAGTATGATTATATAAATGACTTGGTGTCTTGCTGTTTGTGTTTATTTACTGTTTCCCCCGGTGACTCAGCTCCATTTGGCTCCTCCAAAACCCTGCAACTTTGCTGATAGTGATGTTCTGTTTGCGATATTTGAAGCTAATCTCTAATACCCAGAGCTGTGCTCTGCACAGCACATTAACCACATTAACATTAAGATAGATTGCGTTTGGTTGGCTAAGGCATGCGATTATCAGCCCTGGGTGCACATGAGAATTGCCTGTGAAGCTTTAAAAATTACCAATGGTTATACTATGTGGTTGAGAACCACAATCAAAATGAAAGGAGAAATCCACAGATTGGAACTCACTGAGTTTTAGAGCAAGATAAATCAATCTCCTCCTCTCTTTATACATACCTTACTTACTCTGTAGTTTTCTTATTTCACCACCAGTGATTTGGATGAATATGCATGTCTCCAGGTATATGTTCTCTTTGAAGACAGAATAAGGAGGGGTGGAGAAGAGTGATGATAGAAAATGTCGCAGTGAATGGAATCATTATTGCCATAGCCAATTAGCACAAGCAGGAGGCTCTGTCTTCGGGAAATAGAGGCAGAGGGACAGACTGGATGTTCAAGACCATCTTTGCCTACATAGCAGGTGTGAGACCACCCTAGGACACAGGAAACTGTGTCTCAGAGGCAAGCAGCAAACAAACACTTTACTCCGACAGATTATTATAAAATATAAAGACATCAAAGAGAAAATTCTTAACGTTTGATAATAGGAATAACAAAAGAATTCTAAAGAAAATAGAGTAATGTTGTTATAAAATGTTGGAACAGAGCCATAAGAAGCAAGGTGATAATGATGTAGTATGTGATAAGTGCTGAAAAGAAAAGAATGGGCTTAGAATTTTATATCCAGTTAAAAAGTAATTTAAATGTGAATTGCTATAAAGATAGTCTTAGTTACTTTTCTATTACTGTAAAGATACAATAGACAAGGCAATTATCAAGGAAAATGTTATTGGGGTTCAGGACTGCAGAGAGAGGGGCACAGAGCTGGAGCAGTAACTAAAATCTTATATCTTGATCCATAAGTTGGAGGCAGACAGTTGGGAATGTCTTGGGCTTTTAAAACCACAAAGCCCACCCCCAGTGACACACCTCCTCCAGCGAGGCCACACTTGCCAATCCTTCCCAAACAGTTCCACCAACTGGTTACTAAGCATTCCATTATATGAGCCTATGGGGGCCATTCTCATTTAAACTATCCATTCCACTCCCTGACTGCCCCATCGTCTCATAGCCATATCATAATGTGAAATTCATTTATAGAACTTCAAAATTCCTCAGTTTTTCACTATTTCAACACAGTCTAAAAGTCCAAATTTGCTTCTGAGATCTGAGGCAATCTCTTAACTGTAACCAACTGTAAAATCAAAAAGGAAATTACAGACTGCTAACATACAATGGAACAGAATATACTTTATCATTCCAAAAGAGAGAATGGGGCACAATGAGTAAAAAACACAGTTTAGGAAAAAAAAAAACTTACTAAAAGCAAGACCAATAGCTGACATGTACTGGGACAGATACATAAACTTAACAGTAATCAGAAGAACTGAGTATTTAAGTACCAGCAAAATACTCAGTCACTTTCTGCCCATGGGAAAGAAGAAAGTTAGGGTGGGAAGGGTACCAAGTGGGGCACCAGATGTGGTTGTTTAGGCAACCTAATACCCCATTAGCTGTGAGAAAAGGCCTTCTGACTCAAGCTTGAATGTCGTTCTACATTACTCAACAGCCTCATTTTGGATTCTGTCCTTTCTTACCCTCCTTGAATGCACACTCATTTCTCAAGTGTCTCAAGATTGCAGTGCTTCAAAAAAAAAATCTCAGTAGCTAATGAATGTTTGACGCATACTTGTGATCCCATGGAAGGGAAGACTGGGTGTATTCATCTTATGTAGCCTCGATTCTTGTTTTGAACAACTAAGAAATCAATTCCTATTTGAATCAATTACAAGAATTAGTGAGTTTTTTTTTTTTCGTTAAAGAAAACTGAGTGATATTATAATCAGTGCCTGGAAAAAAAAAAAAAAAACCTATGCTCTCTCTAAATATGAGCTATAGTCAAGGCTCAGAGGATGTGACAGAAAGTTAGCATAATTGCATTTTGTAGTCTGGAGCCTTGGAAGTGGTATAAAAATAATTCACCATTCTGATTCTCTACAGAAATGAGTCTTTCTACTGGAAGCCGGGGGGCCTACACCAGAAAGGAATGGTGGTGTCAGATGTTTCCCTGGCCTTCACTGTCAGGTACTACTCCAGAGAGAACCCACTGGGTCACATGTTCTGAACCGGGGCTGGAGGTTTTAAACTCCATTCTGAGACACTGACTAGCACTCTTGGAAAGACACTGCTTTTCATAGCACAGATTGCTAACACCAAGACTATAGCAAAAAAAAAAAAAAAAAAAAAAAAAATCTTCGTTAAAAAAAAAAAAAAAGCAGGGAGTCTGGAAGTGGGCCAGGCATCATATTGGCCAATGTCTTCTGCATCAGCCATAGCAAGGTTGGGTCATTTGTCAAAGACACAAAGTAATAAGTGACAGAATTCTATTTCAGGTCTGTTCTCTCTCTAGTGCATTGTGTTGCCTCATAAATAATGTGGTGGTGATAAAAACAGAGCAAGTGTGCTGAAAAGCCTCCCCCAATATGTTAGAGTAGGTCCTTCATGCCCTCAAAGCCATTCTCTGATTTTGCCTCCTACCATGGCTGCTCACATCACATCCTCCTGTGAGACCTCATTATATGTGTTTTCCTTCTTGAATATGTGGCATGCGATATTCTAATGTTTACTTATTACATACCCCTCATCCCCGTTAGACCACTGGGTCTTTAAGGATAGTCACCAGTTGTCCCTTACTTATGTGGCCTAGAACTAGATACCCATGGTAAACCCTTGGTGACATGGTGAGTGAACTAGGACGAGACTAGTACAAGTTAATTAAGTGAGTGAACGAGAGAGCGAAAACTACCCGACTTAAGTAACTGAGTCTTGAGACCTTGAAGCGAGGTGAGGAAGGAGTCAATGTATCATGGTGGTTGTGCGTAAACAAAATCTAAAGGCAGCATTAGTGACTCTCCCGAGAAAACCATCTGCCTTTGCTCTGTCTGAGCCAACAGAAAGGCCACCAAGGACAGCTGCAAGACATTGCAGCTAACACTGGCAAAGATCCTATCACTTAGTTGTTGTGGAAATATGACTGGATGACCAGATACGGCTTGTGCTGAGTGGGCAGGAAGCCAGAAGTCATAAAACCAGCAAATGGTTTCTCCGCAGGCCACACAGACTCTGTAATGTGATTTTTGAGGAAGGGCATCATACAGCCTTGAGTTATTTGAAAAACCCTCCTGGCCTACATGTTCAGTATGTTCAGACACTGTGTCAAGCACCATTCAGTGACTTAAGTCAACACTATTTAGATGAAACACTTCAAGAAATAGCAGATATTTCTTTCCTCTATACATTTTCTTCCCAACTTAGAAGAGAATGAGCTTTCTCTCAGACCTGGAGGACCATTTCCAGGGAAACCCAGTAGGATAACACTTGTTAGGATTAGAATCGTGACTACAAACAGAAATGTGTTCTTACAACACCCCAGTCTAGAAGAGCCTTGGGAAAAGGCCTTTGTTTGTTCAGAACACCTCAAATGGAGACTCACTCGGTGGCATACAAGCACAGCACTGAAATAAGACACAGACAGAACAGCAGGACTGTTCATTACCCAGGATCATAAAAGCCAGAAAAAAAAAATCACATAATCCTACACTTCACTTTATACTCTAATGAAGAAAAAAAAATTATAGCTGAATGAAAGATACTGGTCACAAAGCTTGTCTTCCCTCCCACGGGCTTCATTCAAGTTAAAATTTGACAACCATTCTCCCTTTTACTAGAAACGTCAAACAACGAGTGTTTAAAGAGCCGCTGGGACACAAAAACAGAAGGATGGAAGAGGGGAGGCAATATCGATGCTTGGCTCAGAACACCCTCGTTCCATTTATTCTAATTCCTGTCACTTCTGATGATTTTTTTTAAAAAAAAAAAACCAAATTGCACATAATGTTTAGGGTACTTAGCCAGTTTGGGGTCCTATGTTAGCTGTGGAAGCATCACAGGATTCATTTGTTAATAGGAAGCAGGGAAGGGCAGTTGTTAGTAAAAGGATGCTGCTCTCTCTTTGAGCCAGATATTGATGATGAGGATTCCTACAGCTGCCTTTTTGGTGAAGGAAAGCTGCTCATCTTCTGGTGGAGTTTTTGAATTCCTATTCAATAGTCAGTTCAGCAGATGTTTGTTTTGGTCTCGATGATCTGCAAGGCGTCAACACTGTAAGAATACAAAAAGTCAGTGGTGCAGAAAAGGCAGTCTGTCGTGGGGGCCACACGCATTGTTTCTGGAGCAGGGTGCCACACTCAGATCTTTACCTTGAACCATAACTTAAGTCTCCTTTTGACTTGCCCGTAAATAACACATCACAGGTTGCCGTTAAGTTGACAAAGCCTAACACGCTGCAAAATGTGGAGAACAGTCCTGAGCATATGGAAACACTCCACGGGTAGCACACCTTGGCTTTTGGATGAGTGGTCTTTCTGACAGGAGCAAGAACTCCAGTCTGAACTATAGGTAAGGTGACTCCACACTTAGAGTTTTGCTAATTCCGTTCCGTGGAAAGACTGGAAATCTATTACATCTGCTTTCAGCCTCAGATCAGCTTCTGCAGAGACTGTAAGTCCAGGACTCCATGGCATCCATCTCCATGATTCACACACAAGGGACACTCCGTGACACTATTATCAGCCAAGACAGCTTCCTTTTAGAAACTGTAAATTGAATTTTTGGTAACACCCTTCAGTAGTTTTCCTGTAAGCCTAGTTAGTTAGCTTTCAGTTCTGGTCTCGGCCCTTTCAACTGTGACGATCTGCCCCGTGTTTACTCAAACTTTATCACAACAGAAGTGCAGAAGCTGTGATCAACAGTGCTGAGTTGACACCCTCTGAGGCCATACTTTATAAAATTAAACAGGCAAGTGATTAAATGTGATGGAGAATGACTCAGAACATTCTCCATGAGCGGATTAGGGATTAGGTTGAATTTTAGTAAGAGCATTGAATATCAGTTTTTACGTGTGAATACCGAAAACCCAAGTACACAAGCACAGAATAAGGAAGACAAAAAAAATACATGAAAAAGTTTAAATTTTATCTGATGATGAATTGAATTTTAGTTTGAACTAGAATGGCTACATGATTACTCGAGTAAACTGAATAATGCCTCCCCCCCACACACACACAAAATACCTGGAACCAGCCAGATAATCCCCGACTTCTACTTTCTATAGTAGTGGACACTTTGTAGATGTTAGATGGAGGATCTTAGAGTGGAAAGATGGTTCATTCAGTAAGCACTTGCCACTCAGCATGAGGGTTTGAGTTTAGATCCTTAACTACCACGTTAAAAAGTCGGGGCTGTGCGTGACTGTAACCCCAGACTCCTGCAGCTCATTAGCTGGCAAACTAGCAGAATCAATGAATTCCAGGTCCAAAGAAAGATTCTAGTCTTGTAAAATAATATGAAGAGAGCTCAAGTAAGATAGCTACACCAACTTCTGGCCTCTACATGCACACACAAACACACCACACACACACACACACACACACACACACCGTACACAAACACACCATATACTAACACACCACACACACACACACACACACACACACACACACACACACACACGAACAGTACATATCCCACACACAGATAGACCAAGGAAAGAAAAGAAAGGAGACCTTGGTAGAAAAACATTCTACCATGTTTCCTCCAGGAAGACTTTAAGTGTAACTTTTATGAGAATTTTCCCTATGAGGAGGATTAGGGGGATTTTGCTATAAAAGAATGACAATAGACTGTTAGAATAGAAGCTGGGGACAAGAGAGGCCCTGGGACATGTAGGAGGCCCACAAGCCACACAGATGGCTTCCAGGAGTGAGAACAAAGAAGGACGCAAATTCTTGTCTACAGAAAGGACCACTCTGTCACCATCATGATGTCAGCTCCATCAGAACCACTCTGGACTTGTGGAGATGTAAATTGGTGTTATTTTAAGTCAATAGGTTTGTGGCTGCTTGTGATCACAGTCACAGCAAAATTGATATAGACTCAAACTCCACTCTTGCTGGACCACATCTGCTGAACAAATTCCACTGGGTCATTTGCATGCCAGGCCTGTAAGTATATGGCAGTGACTCACAGTTATGAAAGAGCTTCAGATCGTGTCATGGGGATTTTGGACACAGCTGATTTTACTTAAAAGGAAGGATGCTTGATCTCAACGATTTTGAGTGTCATTATTTTAGGCTTGTCCTGAATGTCCCTGAAGGGCACAAACAGTTGTTTATACATTTATTGGTATGATTATGGATTTAATGCCTTTCTCTGCCACTTACAGCCAAATTTCATGGTGACAAAACATACATAAAACGCATTAAAAAAAACAGATGTGGTGATTCACACTGGTAATTCCATCACTTGGGGACAGAGACGGACAGATTGCTGTGAGTTTGAGACTAGCTTGATCTACATAGGGAGTTCTATGCTAGTCTGGACCATAGAGAAAGACTCTACTCAAAGCACCAAGAAAGAAAGAAAAGGAAGGAAGGAAGAAAAGAAAGAAAATAGAGATAAGGAGGGAGATGGAGGGAGGACCAGGCAATAGACTGCTAACATTGAAATGTGTCTTCTGGGGCTCATACAAGGAAACTCATCAAATCTATGTATTAACAGCTTTTTGAGGTAGGGGCTTTGATTAGGATCAGATGAGGTCATGAGGGCAGGGACTCTATGATGGCATTAATGGTTTTATGAAGAAGAGGGACCCCGGCTGCTCTGTCTTGCCACATGATGCCCTTCACTCTACAGTGGCCCAGAAGGAAGATTCTTGTCAGAAACTGATGCCATGCTCTAGGATTTCCCAGCCTCTATACCTGTAAAGAGACATTCTTTATACGTCACCCAGGCTTCAGTGTTTTTTATTACAATAAACAGGTTATGACACCCAGTCAGAACAATCCTATACTGTGAGAATTAGATTATAAAGGAAGCTATAACAAAGACAGCTAGTGACACTGGCCTCAATAGAATGGAAATTTATCTCCTTCTTCCCAACAGGTCAAAGGAGGAATGAGTGTTCCATGTGAACCGGCCTCTGCTATGTCTGAGTACCCATGATTCTTCCTTCATACTGCCTTGCCATGTCTAAAGACGGTATTCTTGCCCTCATGGCTGACCTTGGCTCATGTCTACTTGACTTATATTCTACTTGGTGGAGAAGATAAAGAGGCAGACATCAAGCTTACCCAGGAGATGGCACAAAAACCTCACACAGAGATGTTCAGCTCACCCTCTTCACACACCACCTGACTACCAGCTATAAGGAAGCCTATAAAACAGATTTTTGTCAGATTGATGGGAATGTGCCCAGTTAAAATATGGGGTGGCTTACTGATAAAGGAAAAAGAGAAACTGAGATATAAAGGTTATATCAACAGTTTTATTGCCAACTTAAAAAAAAGAAAATTGAAAGAGGTTTATATTCTTTCTGTTTGTTTATGCTAAGTTCTATCCTATGTTCCTTGAGTTGTCTTTCCTTTTCTTTTGAAAACAGTGCCCAGGGAGCTTAAATGGAAGTTACTTGTAGGCTAATTTTATCTACTAGTTCTTACAGGTTTTAATGAGATCAGGCTGATACTCAGTTTTTCAGTTACAATAATTTAATATTCATATATACTAAATTGATTATCACTAAGTACATTTGCATCACATAAACTAATATAAATAACTCACATTGTTTTAATTCATTTTACAATGTTAATATAGGTTTGTTGACACAGTTTGGATAGACCTTCCATTCTATGGCATAGACAAAGTTGTTCTTCAGTATAAAGTTCTGGGAAACCACGTGACTTGTCACTGTATTAACATGCTACCATATACTTGAATAGGCAGAAACTGTAATTTC
This sequence comes from Peromyscus eremicus, assembly GCF_949786415.1. Classification (NCBI taxonomy): domain Eukaryota; kingdom Metazoa; phylum Chordata; class Mammalia; order Rodentia; family Cricetidae; genus Peromyscus; species Peromyscus eremicus. Next base: position 7,473,895 of record NC_081434.1, read on the forward strand.
AGAAGGTGATATCAGAAGAAGATGAGACATGAAGTGACAGCTAGATGCTTCTCTAAACAGAGCATTTTCTAGGCCAATAATGAGGTCCTCTGCCTGGAGCAGCAGTTCTCAACCTGTGGGTTGCAACCGCTTGGGGGGTCGAATGACTCACTCATGGGGTAGCTTATCAGGCATCCTGCATATCAGGTATTTATATTACGATTCATAACAGTACCAAAATCACAGTCATGAAGTAGCAACAAAAATAATTTTATGGTTGGGGGTCAGCACAACGTGAGGAACTGTATTACAGGGTCACAGCATTAGGAAGGTTGGGAACCACTGCTCTAGATATTGGATCAGTAAATGTCAGGACAAGATCAAAAGTTACAAAGGGCTCATTATTACTGTTATTGAATTGTATGCATCCCTGTGTGGCAGTTTAAATGCTTGTCCCATCCCCATCTCAATACATATGTTGAGATTTAATCACAGTGTGGAGGTGTATGGAGGTTGAGCCTTTGTGAAGTGTTCAGGTCAAGGGCTCTGAACCCAAGGATTAGATGACTATCCTTATAAAAGGGGCCTCTGAGAATGTCCCTTGCCCTTCTGACAGGAGAAGGCATAGCCAGAAGAACAGTTTGTGAGGCAGGAAGCATGTGCTCTCACATGAAACCCCATCTTCTTCCCCTGATCTTGGCCTTCTTGGCCTCTAGATGGGGATGTAACGATCGTCTGTGGTTTATAAGTTACCTAGTTAACAGCATTTTATTATAGCAGTCCAAGAGGACTAAAGGTTGTCTTTCAAAATGCATATAGAATGGGGGGCATGGCGGCATACAGGCAGACATGGTGCTGGAGCAGCTGAGAGGACTTGGTGATGATGTAGATTTAGCACAACTAAAGACCATTGCATCTCAGTAGCTGTTGTCTGGACACGGTACATTGTACCTTTTCATTAGGTTGATGGGTTTCAGACTTGGGGAAGATCTGAGTGTTTGAGAAAAATTACCTATTTCATTGAAATAGTCTACGTCTTAGTCAATGTTCTAATGCTGTGAAGAGACACCATGACCATAGCAACTCTTCTTTTGCATGCGTGCCCTGTTTTAGTGCTGCAGCTGGTGAGGGGTTGGGTCAGACCCCCCACCTGTTGCAGGTGGTAAGGGCAGGAGGGCATCTTTTCCTTACTCATGCCACATGACATATGAGAGGGGCACAACGTGCTCTCCCATTTTCATGTCCTCAGGGCCAGCTCGCCCATCCCCTGCAAACAAGGGCCCCTGCTACCTAGGTGAGATACAGGACCCTCTCTCCTGAGTGCTTTAGCTGGTGAGAGGCAGGACCAGTTCTCCCTAGCGCTGCAGCCAGAAAGGGGTGGGACCAAGTCTGTACAGCCCTATCTTCTTGGCTCTTGGTTTTAAGAGCTATGAACACCATCAGAGACCATGGCTGCATCAGAGCCATGAACCCAGACATGAGCCCCAGCAGCCCAGGCCCAGACATCACCATGGTCCTGGGTGGCAATCAAGCCACTCACCTCAGTTCTTTCACCTCTTCAGATATGCCTATGTCCACAGGACACGAACCATTCTGTCTCTCTCTCTCCCACATCGCACCATACATTTGTTCACCATAATAATGCCTATCTGCCCAGTGCTGTCCAGTGCCTGGTGGGCCCATGTTTTCTCCTTTGAGCCTAGGGCAGACCACCCCTGGTCTGCATGTGGGTCTTTGTGGGGCATTTACCCACCAACCCCACAGTTCCCCAGAGTTTTCTTGAGTGCGAGCAGCAGGAAATATTAGATAGAAGGATTTAGAATGTGGCGATAAACAGAAAATACAGGATAGCCTCTAGAAGGCCTGGAACCTTTTCCAATGAGCCCTGACTGTCTCTGACCTAAGGTATTTATAGAAATGCCAAGGGGTGGAGCAAAAGACCTCCCCCCAGCACAGCCAAGTGCAGACCATTTCAGACACCTTCACTCAGGCCAGTTGTCTAATCATCCCCTCTATGCAGACCTGCTGGGTAAAGCCATGAGGAACCTGAAAATGGGCTCCCACAGGTCTCCTTTTCCCACTCAGCCCATTATGAATCTGGACAGGACATTCTTCCTCATCATAAAGAGATCATAATAGTGCCCACTGCCTGGCACCTCTGGGGGCTCCTGGTTGGTGTGGAGGTATTGTTGGAGTCCTCTCATGGACCAGGGCTAGACATCCCGGACTGTGTTTCTGACCATGGAAACTCTTATAAAAGAAAACATTTAATTGAGGCTCTCTTACAATTATTAGACTTCATGCATTGTCATCATGGCAGGAAGCATGGCAGCATGCAGGCAGACATGGTAACTGAGAGTTCTACATCTGGATCCACAGGCAGCAGGGGAAGAGAGAGAGACACTGGGCCTGGCTTGAGCACTTGAAACCCCAAAGCCCACCAGTGACACACTTCCTCCAACAAGGCCACACCTCCTAGTCTCTCTCAAGTAGCGCCACTCGTAATGGCAAAACATTCAACTATTTGAGCCTATGGAGGCCGTTCCTATTCAAATCACTGCAGTATATTTATCTGTTCTGATTTGGCGTTTGTAAGTCAGTTTTGCAAGTAAGGATTGGAGTTGTTGAGAGAGAAGAAAAGGAAGTAAGTCCTCTATGAGAAAGATTCCAAATAAGATTCATACTTTTATTTTATTTTATTGTATTTATGTGTATGGATATGTCTGTGACCGTGGAAGGCAGAAGAGGTGTCCGGTGCCCTGAAACTGGAGTTATAAATGGTTGTGAGCTGACATGTAAGTGCTGGGAATTGAACCCTCTGGAAGAGCAGGCAATGCTCTTCACAACTGAGCTGTTTCTCCATGCCTGATACACTTTTCTAAAAAGGAGATGGATGGGAACAACCATACAGAACACAGCAGTCATGGTAAAAAAGAGCCCAACATATCACTACCTACCTACCTACCTCGGAAGAAATGGAAATTTACATGGTAGAAGAAGAAAACTTTATTTGGATCTAGTTCTGTGAGTTCAACCAACAGCTGAACTTCCTTTTTTCTCCCCAAGAGACTGAAATAAAAAATGATTATCTAATCTAATTTGGAGCTACATGGTTGATTGCCAGGAAAACCTCGTGGTGAGATAACTGTCTCTGGTCTGTAAGCAGACAGTGAGCTCTCTCGATGTTTACACTAGAAATTGCCTTCTGAGCCAGGAGTGGGGGCACACGCCTTCAATCTCAGCACTTAGGAGGCAGAGGCAGGCAGATCTCTGTGAGTTCAAGGCCAGCTTGATCTACAAAGCGAGCTTCTGGACAGCCAGGGCTGTTACACAGAGAAACCCTGTCTTGACAACCAAATAAATAAAAAAGTAAATAAATAAATAAATAAATAAATACTGATCAAAATAAATACTATATATATAGGCAAATTTTTAAAAAGATAGTTTAGATTAGATAGATACCAAGAGATTTGGTCTCAAATGCAAAGATTTATTGCATGTTTTAATCCCATCACACAATCCCTAAGGTATTCTCCAAACTTTCTCTTTGATTCTTGTGTTTAATGGCAATGGTAGTGTTAGCTAGGAACAAGGTTCCCAGCTCCACTGAAGTGAAGAGCAGCAGAATTTTATCTTTATATTGATTCTGAGGTTGTCCCTAGAGTCTCATCTCTTGTAGGAGGCCATCCTTGCTCTGTCTGCTCACGTTAGCAGAGCTTCCACAGCCGTGTGTTTCTGAACTCTCCACACAGCCTATCAATGGTGTTGATTGATGTTTGGATTGTTCTCCTTGGAGAGAACAGGATCTTCTGCCAAGCCGAACTACACCCTCCTTTCCTGCCTCAGCCCTTGGAAGGAATTCACAGTCATTCCCAGAATCCTTTTAATTAAAATCATTTTGATAGGAGATGTACTATCCTTTCACTCACTTTTCTTTTAAGATTTTTATTGTTTGGGAATTTCATACACATATACAATGTAATCTGATCACATTTAATTCCCATTCCCCACCCCACCATAACCCTCTCTTATCCCTCCAACACACCCCTCCCACCTTCCTGTCCACGTCTTATCCACTTTTCTAAGTTCTCATTACGAAGATCATAATTACACATTTTAAATTATTCTCTCATCATTAATCACATTTCACAGCAAAACTGTATTTGCCTGTGTCTTAGGGTATCTTTGCTGTGCTAAAAGATGGCAAGAGAGGCCATTGGTGAAGGTGCTGCCTTCATAGCAAGGGAAACCCTAGGACTGAAGGTGCCATGAGAAAGGTTAAGGCTTGTACCCGATTAGAGTCCTTGAAGAGAGCCATTGCTGAAAGAGAGCCTGAAGAGGCTATTGCTGAAAGTACAGACCAGTTGCAGTGAAGACCCCAGCATTTTGCAGATGCCAGTGCCATCGGATGACCATCAAGGACAGCAGAAGCTGTGGAGTGGAACTGGCCTGAGCCTAGGGGACAAGTGGCATGTGCTGTGGATGGCAGAGCTGGAGAAGGGCTACTGCCAACCCGTTTGGAGTCTAGAAGTTTGTGAGTCTCAGGAATCCAACATTGAATGTTACAGTATTGGACTTTGGTTTTGCTTTGATTTGACTGAGTGTACCCTGGTTCTTTCCTCTTGGAATAAGAAAGAACGCAACTTATTTTTGATTTTATAGGAGCCCACAGCTGGGAGACTTTGGAGATTCGTGGAAACCTTGCTATTTTAGAGAGACTGAGCTTTTAAACATATCTGGATATTTTTAAAAGGTAGTGAGATTTTGAAAGTTGGAATGTTTAGTATTCCCCTTTAAAACTTCACAGTTCAAGCCTCCATCATTTGTACACGTTTAGCATTTTTATTATCCAAGCTTGTTGTTACAGAAATAGTCCACCTTTGAGTACTAATTTCTAAGATAGTTTCTCCTCCTAAAGCACCATGATCAAAAGCAACCTGGAGAGGAAAAGGTTTATCTTTCCCTACAGCTTTTAAGTCCATCACTGAGGAAAGTCAAGGCAGGAACCTGAAGACAGGAAGTGGAGCAGAAGTCTTGAAGGAGTGCTGCTTAGTGATTTGATCTCCATTACTTGCTCGGGTTGCTTGCCTAGAGGTATCACCACCCACAGTGGGCTGAGCCCTCCCACATTAATCATCAATCCTGAAAATGAACCATAGGCTTGCCCATGGCCAGTCTTATAGGGACATTTTCTCAGATGAGTTTTCTTCTCCCCAGATGATTCCATCCTGTGCCAAGTTGACATAAAACTAGTCAGTACAGTCTACAACTACAATTATTAAGCCATATAACATGCCCCAAAATTACTCATATATCATCAAATTATCTATGTTTAAGATGATATCTGATGATTACTTACCCTAAGCATAATTATTTACTTATGTGTTTATCCTCATTGTATTATTGTAATGACTCCTAAAAGTTACCAAGCTTCAGGCAATATGTAACAGGGTTGGGTCCAAACATTCACCTGAGAGGTTCCAGGGCTGATGGATTTCACAGAACCAAGGTATGACAATTGATACCTTTCTGTTCTAGCTGAGATAAAGGCAAAGGACACATCTAAATCCCCCAGAGTTCCTCAGCATCTGCTGGCTGCTGATGCTACTTCTGGATTGAATAATAATCCGTTACCAAGTGACCTTCCAAGTCAAATGTTTTGTTTTATTTAATTTTGCATTCTTAAGTTTTTATTTTTTGAGATTAATATAACTATATTATTCCTCCCTTTCCTTCCCCCTGCTCCAAACCTTCTGATGTAACCCCTTGCTCTCTTTCAAATTCATGGACCTTGTTCCCTAATTATATATGATTATATATATATAATTATATATGATATATATATATATATATATATATATATATATATATATATATATATATAGCCACCCACACAATGACCAGCATGGCATGATAGCCCTAAGGGTACAGCAGTGGCAGACGTACCTTGGTGGTAACCAACAGCTTCATAATTGATCTTGAGACCCACTCAACAAAATCATGCCTGCTCCTGAACACCTAGCCAATTACTCAAGCTTAGTGAAGTCATGTGTCTTGGGTGTCATTGTCTACAATCACCACTTGGCCAAACCAGCATAATCTCTGACTCCATTCTAAACGTTTGTCTTTGTACCCGCAGATGAATGTACAGGGAGTCAAGTGAATGGCTATACAAGGAAGATAAAGTATAAGCAAAGACATAATGGAGCCACATAACATGATTAGTGATTATGTGTACATTGACATGGGTATATATGAGTATAAGTGCATCCTCTGAGAACTGCTTTAACCTGATGCCATCTTTCTATTTCCTCTTCATTATTTTCTAAATAGTCTACAAATTGGAAGCCACAGCGTATGATGGGTACATTTTGTGATAAATCTACAACCACTGATCTATTATTTGTTGGAAATTCCAGAAAAGAAAAATAGAAAACTTATTTTTTCTTATACATTGTTTAAAATGTTAAACTACAAAAATATTTTTAAAAGCCTGTTGGTCTTCAATACATTATAATGAACCTGAATAAGTTGGCCTTCTTGGCTACAAAATACCATGCCATAGGAACAGCCCATGCTTATACTTCAGAATACTGAAGAAAGATGTTCTCAGTGCGTGTAGATAAAGCACCAGTTGCTTTGATTGTGGAAGTCATTGAGGTCCACATGCCTTCTTTTCAGAAGCCCTTTGAGGATTTATCACAATTTCTCACGCATGGTTGTGTGTGTGTGTTTGTGTGCGCGCGCACACGATCGCAGGGGAGTACTTAGGGTTTATGACACATCTGTGTCTAGAAGCCTGGATGAGCACTTAAAAACAAGTGGCCCAGTGTTACCATCACAGTGGACTGCTGTTCCTGTACTGTGCCCATTCTATTAGAAACTTTTACTAGAGAAGTTTCTCCATCCATTTCTTCAAGCCTCGGGTTTTGTCCTAACCACAGAACGTTCTTTATGCATCCACACTAAGTGTGTCTTGGATGAGTGAAAACTACTCATACCAAAGCCAGAAGGAATATGCAAAACCCCTGGAGAAGAGGACACATTTTTATGCCTCTGTTTCCATCAACAAATGGATTGGCACATGACGTGGAACCCAAGTAAATAAAACTCACAAATGGAAATTTCAAAACAAACGGCATATGGGGCACAAGTCAACTGTTAGTGAGTACAAACTTCAGCAAGAACATGCGACACACAGTAAAGTAGGTCAGGCATTGGAAAGGCGTCCCCACCCACCGGAGGGTGACAAAGAATAAGATTTAAGAGGAAAATCTTTGTGTCCAATTTTTAAATCACATTTAATGTCTCGTATAAAGGCCACATGGTATTAAATTAGATATATGGAAATTACAAAGTCCCTGGAATAATTAGCACTATCAATGAGAAATATAACTTTGGATGAATTAGGTCACTGAGGTTACTAAACTCACATCCTGTCAGGAGAGAGTGGTGTTAGGGTAAACATTTATCACATCTGTTGCCCAAATACATCTTGGAGCCCACATCAAACAAAACAGGTATTTCAAAAGACCAGTGCAGACCAAAAATAGGTTAAGTTAATAATTAGACAAATTTGAACCTTTGTGTTCTGAGCAGGGGGGTGGGTATGGGGGAAAAGGGAGGGACAAACAATCAGTACCTGTCTCTCTCCAGCATTTTGTAGACTCTGCTACTTAGGAATTATTAGATACATTTTTGTTTTTAAAACCACAGCACTAGTAAACCTGATATTGATGATTAGATCTATTGTTTGATTTAGGCTTTAAAAGCTTTTGTGTGTATGTTTTAAAGGTCTCACTATGAAGCACTAGGTACCCTGGAACTAGCTGGTAGACCAGGCTGGCCTCCAACTCAAGTAGATCCACCTGCTGCTGCCTTCCTAGTGCTAAGATTGAAGGCATGCACGACCATGCCCTGTTTAATAGGCTTTTTGTTTTTTTTGAGACAAGATTTCTCTGTGTAGTTTTGGTGCCTGTCCTAGATCCGCTCTATAGGTCAGGCTGGCCTCAAACTCACAGAGATCCACCTGGCTCTGCCTCCCAAGTGCTGGGATTAAAGGCATGTGCCACTGTCATCTGACTGTTTAATAGGATTTTTGTTTTGGTTTTATTTTATAGAGAAAAAGAGCAGGACACAGTGCATACTTCCTTTTCCCCTAGCATTTGGGAAACAGAGACAGGCAAATGGCTATGAGTTGGAGGCCACCCTGGTCTACATAGTGAGTTCCAGGCCAATAAAAGCTACATTGTGAGGACTTGTCTCAAAAACAAAACAAAACAAAAAACAACAACAACAAACAAAAACAAAAAAAACTAAAATTAAAACAAAATAACACACACGAACACACAAAGACAAAAACAAACAAAAATCAACTATGATTGTGTAGGAGGCAAAATCTGGTTTTGGTGGCAAAGTGAGTATTTCAGAGTTATATTAAGTGTTTGAGAACTGGGCCTTTTGTTTTTATTTGTTTGTTTTCCTCTTTTGAAAAGCACTTTGAGGACTTAGCATACTTTTCCCAGTATTAGTAGGGGGTGTTGGGGAGGGTGGACAAAGAGTATTTAGTGTTCAGTGTTTACGGCACATTTGTGTCTAGAATCTTACTGAACATTTATCAAGGTTAGATGGCCCTCCACGTTGTAGGTGTACCACATCTCTCTTATTCACGGATGGAAACAATGCTGTATCTTGGCTGCTGTGAACGGTACTGCTGTAGCGAACACAGCTATGCAGGTTCCTCTTGGACATGTTGACACCAGTCCTTAAGCTATAGACCCACACATGGGATCTCTGGATCAGGCAGTGGTTCTATTGTTTTACGTCTTGAGAAGGCACTCCATGAATTTCCAAGATGTCTGTACCAATTTACATTCTCTCCAGTAGTTCACTGCGTTACTTCATGTTTACATCATTGGCAGCTCTTGCTACCTCTTATATTTTTCACCATACCCATCCTAACCAGTGTAAAGTGCTACCAAATTGTGGTTTGGGTTTGCAATGTTCTGTTGATGAATTTTGACCACTTTCCCATAAATCCGTTGATCATTTGGACATCATCTTTTCAGAAATGTCTCTTCTAAATTCTATTCATCTGTTTTCCCAATCAGATTATTGCTTTCTTGCTATAGCATGGTTTTGTTCCTTACATGTTTTAAACACACGCACTCCTTATGTGCTTTGGATATTAGTTCATATTAGATGTATGGCTCATAAGTATTTTTTTCATTCAGGGAGTAGACCTGAGTCATGGGTGTGGGAGGTCTGTCCTGGCACTCAACCCCTGTGGCCACAAGAAGCAGCCTGCCCCCCCCCCAAAAAAAAGTGCCAGGCAGTGGTGGCACACTCCTTTAATCCCAGCACTTGAGAGGTAGAGCCAGGTGGATCTGTATGAGTTTGAGGCCAGCCTGGACTACAGAGAAAGATCCAGGAGAAGCACCAAAACTAAACAGAGAAACCCTGTCTCGAAAAACCAAAAAAAGAAGAAGAAGAAGAAGAAACAGCAGCCTAATGCTGGGACACATGAGGTCAAGCTTGGTGAGGAGATCAATGCTATTCAGAGCACCACTTCACTCTAAAGCAGCGGTTCTCAACCTTCCTAATGCTGTGACCCTTTAATACAGTTCTTTGTGTTGTGGTGACCCCCCCAACCCTAAAATTATTTTGTTGCTATTTTATAACTCTAGTTTTGCTACTACTATGAATTATAATGTAAATAAATACCTGATGTACAACCTCATATGGGGTCGTGACCCACAGACTGAGAATCACTGCTCTGAAGTCTCTTTGCAGTGGTATCTCTCTGTGTGCTATGTTGAATGGCTTGAGGAAGGCAGATAAACTGAAACTGTCTTTCCTCACCAATGGCGCTTGCCTTTTTTCTGTGCTACACTCGGGTGCTATAGTCTCCCACCTGGATTCTGCCATCATTGTGAAAGTTTTTTTTGAGCATGGATACTATTCAGATAGATTCTGTGCATGGACACTATTCAGAAACTCTTACTGAATGTCCCACCTCAATTAACTTCTACGTTCAGATGATTCTTGGGTCAAAATGTCTTTGGGGGAAAAAAGTCTGGGTTTACAGGAAATTTATTAAACATATAAACATTTTTTCAATACAAGATTCCAATCTAAAAGTATATTGTGTGCAGTCTTGGAAGATGACTTTAAATCTTAACATATTAGCTTTTAATAATAATAAATTATGTCACCATAGTGCCCCTTTCTGTCTCCCGTGGTCTTTTTGATGACCTCCCATCTCTATCCAGCACATATTTGAAGTGACTAGGACTTGTTTTTCTATTGAATGTTTCTGAAGAGCAATAGTTAGCTATCTTTTTGCCTTGGGTATCCCAGTGTGGCCTCACAGTTGTTAAGCTGAGGATGACATTGACCCTCTCACCTTCCTGCTTCTGCCTCCCAAGTTACTGAGATTATAGGTGTGTGCTACCTATAAAATTTAGGGTTGGCAGCTAAATTTTCTGTAAGGGATACAAAGTTGTCTGACTTAGTCTGGAAAGTCTTTTCTGGTAGCCCTGAGAACAAATTTTGAAATTTTAAAAGTGTGATTGCCACCAGATCCCTGACTATGTATGGGTTCTACCTCTCAATGGGCTACAGTTTTATCATTGTTTCAACACTGATTAAGTAGAAGGCTGATGCTCAAAGTAATCAAGGGAATCGGGCAAATTGGAGATCAGACAAGAAGTACCAAGGGAAATAATGTTCCAGACAAATTACCACTCCTTCATATTTTACAGATATACATTTCTTTGGATTCTAATTACCAACTCATAGGAGGAGGTATGTTAGGCATCATTTTGGGTGTTTCTTAGGTGTTGTTCACATGATCCATTGGTTGAATTAGTTAATATATCTCTTAAGTATGTTTTAATATGTAGATTTCTCTATAGTAGAAGTGATGGAGAAAGTCCCATTGGACTCTAAATAAACCAATATGAAGTCATTTGAGAAGAGGTGGAACATTCAGAAATGCAAAAAGGAGGGAAAGATAGGAAATCCCTCGGGTTCCCCTAAGACTAACAATCTGCTAATAACTAAAATTTTATGACAGGTGTTGAGTATGTGGTTTTTCTTTCTCAGATCTGTGATAGCAACAGCTAAGTGCAAACAACTGACGTCAGATTTCTATCCCAACTTGCTTATAGATTATTTGACATAGAGATTTAGAAAACATTGGAAAGATTCCTGGAGGATTATGCAATGTAGACTTTGGACAATAACTGAACAGAGACTTGAATTTGATGCTTGCTGCAAAACATGAAAGAGAGATCAAAATTTTTGTTTGTGTGAGTCATGAGAGAAGTCTAGCTGCAGGAGCCTAGATTCTTATTAAAGCTTCTTACTTTTTGTGTCCCCTGCTGCCCTCAGCCGGGGTGAGTCATTCCATTGTAACAGTACACCTACTGTTAGCATGTGTGTGGAATCTAACCTGAGTCTACTTTATAAGTAGTGTCTCAGACTGTTGCTAATGGAGCCTCGGGTCTCTGTAACATACTTTGAGAAAACTCTGGTGGTTAATTAGTGAGCTGACAGTTCTGGAGAGTACAGACCCAACTGAGGATCTTTGAGTACCATGTGTTCTGTCCTGAACACTTGCTGTCCTTTGTCCTAAAGAAGTGATAAGTAGGGTGTGGCTAGCTATTTTTTTCATAGTCAAAACTACTTCTAAAAGGATGCCTTACTTGAAAATAGATTTCCATTAAGCAAAGATAATGAAGCCTGTGATGGTTACTCTTTAGTGTCACCATGACTATGGAATTACCTAGGAGACACACCTCTGCTGTATCTGTGAGAATGTATTCAGGGAAGTGTAACTGAGGAGAGAAGACTTGCCCTGAATGTGGGAGATACCATCCCAGGGATTGGGGTCCAGGACTGAGCAAAAAGGGGAAAAGGAGGAAGCTAGAAGACAGCATGTACCCCCTTCCCCTCCCCCTTCCCCTGATCTGCTGGGTTGTGAGCAAGCAATTCACACTTTGAATGCCATAAAGACCCCTGCTGCCATGATGGACAGCATCCCTTCAAACTGTGAATCACAGTAAGTCATAACAATGAGAAGAACAACTGAAACAAAGCCCTTGATACTTCATAAGATTATCTCCTCACTTCAAGATTCAGAACCTCAGGGGCCTTATTTACCCGATCAACTTTAGCGTCACACAGTGTGTGAATTTTCAAAAGTCACAAATCTGTAAAGCTGTTTGTTTTGTCTTCTTACTTGTGGTGCTAGAAATGGAACCAAGTATCTTGTAGTTTCATGTCCTGTGGTTTCCAGGTAGTGTTTTAGATTTTTTTTTTCTTCTTCTTCTTCAGAATTATTTTTAATAGTCTGTCTCTTTGGCGTGTACTAGAGAAGGTAACAGTAAAAAAAAAAAACTAATCATGCTAGTTATATTGTGAATTTTCTCCGTTTAGCAAAATGTCTTTGGGAAAGGACAAACCAAGGATTTTATCCAAGTGTGGATTCTGGTTCAGCATCACTGGGTTGAGGTTTGGGACAACATTCTGTGATTGTTACACCCTCCCAGGTCATCTGAATATAGTGGTCATTAACTCACACCTTGAATAGCAAGGCTGTGGGTAAAATCTCCTTACATTATGATTAATAGATCATCAGAAAATATTTATTTTATTTTATCCATGAAGCTGGCAAAGCTTTTGAGATGCTTTGAGTAACTCTGGAGGCGTAATGATGAATCAGGCAGAAACAGAGAAGAATGTGTTTGGGAGGAACTACAGCTGGGTTGAGTGATCAAAGGCAAAAGAGTTTTTAATTAGTATATAATGAGAAATTTCTAGAATCTCAGGTTCCCTCCTGGTTCCATGTAGTCAAATAGTTTTAGTAAGCATTTGTGTAAGAACACAACTGAGATTCTTATCAATACTACAACCAAGATCTGAGAGGAAGTCTAAGACAATAAATAATGAAGAATAAACAGGTAAATTAGAAACTACTCCATGTGAGTCTAGTAGGTCGGTGTTTGGGGGTATACTTTAAGCTTGAGCAATTTAAATTATTGTTGCAATTTAAAAAAAAAAACCCAAATGTATTCAAATCCAATGACATAACCAAACCCAAGTAACTCTGATAGTGATAAATGCTACATAAAAAAAAATGCAGGAAGATCCAATGTGGACCTCCCAATAGTTCTAAACAAAGCAGGTTTGTAAAGGAGAAAACATGGGGTGTGGGGTTCTGTGCTATCTCCACCCCAGATCTGCCCATATTGAACTATGTGATAGTAGGTAGGTCACTCCCACCCCAGAACACCAGTTTTTCTCAAGCGACGTTAAAACCCTCTAATTCAGTTAGCACAGATGAAGAAGGGATGGTTTCATCCCAGTTTGGAAGATAAAAATGAGGCAGATTTAATTCACAGGGATCAGAGTGAATCAGTTAGTGTGTTTTTTATCTGTGATAGGATGTGTATAATTAATAACCTTGATTGGTCGGGGAATATTGCTCAGGACTGCAAAAGCTAGGGTGGCCTCAAACAAGGCTGGACTCGCATAGGGAAAATTGGTCCTGCCTTAACCTCCTCTGACACCCAGTCGTTTCCAGAATTGTGTTTTGGCTCTGCACACATGCTTTAATAACACATCATAAACTTGTGTTCAGAAGGCACTGAGAGACCTAGAGTCTAAAACATGGAGAAATGCTGAAAACAAAGAGTTTATACCAAATAAAGAAACGTTGGCTGTGGCTGAGCATGCATGGTTGTGAGAAGTTTCATGTTATGTTTTCAAATATCTAAAAGATATCTAGGCGGACAGCACTGGGTTTGTCCTTTGCAGTTCTGGCAGGAATAAACCAGACTTTATAGTTCCCAACTACAAGGAGAATAGTTTCTAGGCCACATAAATATCTGTAGCAGCTAGAGTATGCAAAACCTAACAGACTTCTTTTGAAATGAATTATCTTCTCTGATGGGCATTTCTTTAGAATTTGGGGACATTGTGAGGGAAAACAAAACATTGGCTTCATGTGACTAGGTTATGCTGTAATCCCACCCAGGTTATTAAGTTTAGTAGAAAATGTATTTTCATAATTCCAGTCCAATTTATTTAACTGAAAGAGCATCAGTGCCACAGAGATGGCCAATCGTTGTAGCATATTAAATAATGCATGCTGGACAACTTTGTATAAGAAGTAGGTCTCAGCTCATGGAAACTTTGATGGATTGACTTCGTTGCTTATTAGCTGTAACCTGTTAAAATTCAACCAAGAACAAGAAGTATAAGTAGGAAGGCAGGTGCTTAGGGGCTTATGAAGCAACACTCCCTGAGCAGGGCTTTCCAAAGATGGAAAATTTGAGGCATTTCTTACTAGAAAGGAGGTGGTTGACATTGGTTGAAGATACTGTAGGAAGGAGAGAGTCAATTAGAAGGTCTTTTGCCATCAAAAATATATTATTTTTTCATATTTAATTGTTCTTGTAGCATTGAATTGAAAATTGGGTGGATATTTTCAATCTCAAAGCAATTTACTAAATTACTGTTTTTCTCATTTTGCTTTTCTTATATTGTATGGCTATAAATTTGGGTTAATTACATTAAGAATATAAGCAGGGATGTTTCCTTTGGATATGCTCTATATAATCCCTTGAGAGTTTTAAGTTAATTAGTTTTTCTGCCAACCAATGTAGTTATGTACATTAAAACATAACTCAATGGTCTGAAATAGAAAAACTAACCTAGACAAGTTTCTGAGTTTTGGGGGTTTTTGTTATTTTAAATAAGCTAATTTTCTTTCATGTCTTTTATAAAAATTGAGTTGAATAATATCAAAATGGTCTTAGAAATTTTTTTCTCAGTGGTGTGTCTGAAGTGAGAAATATCTGCCTAGAAGAGTGTCAAATACATAGGTTCACTCTAGGACACCACTACCCAATACGACTTTCTGTAGTGATAAAAATAGCTGATACCTGGATTGTCCAGTAAGTCAGCTTTTAGATATCTGTGGCTGCTGAGTCTGTAAATGTGGTAATGCAAGTGGATGAAAAAAAAAACTATAACATTTACCAGCACATCGAAGCAGTCTAAAAAAATAAATAAATAAACCAATATTGAGAGAAAAGAAACGACAACCTACAGCCTAGGATGTGACTTTGCAAAACGGATGGATGGATGGTGGATGGATGGATGATGGATGGATGGATGGATGGTGGATGGATGGATGGATGCATGCATGCATGGATGATGGATGGATGGATGGATGATGGATGGATGGATGATGGATGGATGGATGCATGCATGCATGCATGGATGATGGATGATGGAGGGAAGGAGGGATGATGGATGGATGCATGGATGATGGATGGATGAATAGAGAGACAGACAGATAATCTGATAATTTTCACCTTGAATATACAGTGCACTCTAAAATTTTTAAAAATACAATTTATGAATAAAGTAATCAGAGTTTTTGAGCAGACATCAAAGAAGAGCATAGATCAGAGAAGTGCATAGAGCAATGTGCTGGCCTCTAGGAAGGTTGCAAATCGGAACCATGCTGAAACTTCCCAAGGCACTGATTGAACAGCTGGAGGTTAGAAAGATTGGTCATATTGGATTTGGGCATGAGTTCAAAAAACTGTAGCTCTCATACACAAACAACAGGGATGTGGAAAGCTACAGTCACTTCAGGTATATTTTGACAGTTTCTCAGGTTAAAAATGTATGTGCCACATGACCCAGATACCTACTTCTATCTACCTAAAAGTTATGAAACACAATGTCATGTGGTTACATGTACACAAACGTCCATGATGGATCTTTAAAATAATAGCTAAAAATTAAAAATAATAACCAGTGGGTGAACAGATAAGCAAATTATGATGTGTCCATCAGCTAGAATACTACCAAAAGGCTGGATATCATAAAGTCTCACTATACACAGATGGATCTCAAATATCATGCTGATATTCCCTTATGCAAATTTCAAAACCTCTCAAAAGCCCTTCATTGATATTCTCGATATTTTTTGTGGATCCAGGCAAGTGAAAGAAGTTCCTGACTCTATTTTGACTATTTTATCACTGACAGCAGATTTTTGGCCAGGACAAGACTAGAAATTATGTGTCCTAATAGTAATTAATAATTCAGTCACTTTGCCACGACATCAAGTGAAATACCCTTGCTGAATAGTCACCATTCATGGAACAGAACAGATCATTATGCAGAGTAAATAAAGGCGTGCAAAACCAATTCTATGCTAGATTGATGGCTTCAAAGCCAGAGGAGGAGGAGAAAATGGGCAAGGGCTGCAGAGAGGGTTACACCGCTAATTAATGTATTCAGAGTAGCACAGAATGCAAGAGGACAGAAGGGCCTCTGGAGAAAAGTGACAGGGTTAGCTACCGAGAAAGACAGGCATCAGAAAGACAGGTGTTTTTCTGAGACTACTTCAAATCTCACTCTCCGCCATCTTTCTACGGACTCTTTCATTGCTGTGTAACCTACTTTAAATAATTGCTCTACTAAGAACATACACTGTTGGTCTGTGGGACGTTATACTATGTCACCCCGCTGTCTATTGCAGTTGTTTAATGAGTATGTACATTGTCTACTTTACTTCTTGAAAACAAACTAATTGATGTTGTGGAATATTATTATAACCAGGCAAGAATGTGTTACATTTGTTTATGCTGCCTTTGTTAATGATATGAAGGTGTGTTACATTTGTTTCTGCTGCCTTTGTTAATGATGTGAAGGTGTGTTACATTTGTGTCACCTTGCCTGCCTAAGGCACCTGATTGGTCTAATAAAAAGCCGAATGGCTAGGCAGGAGAGGGATAGGTGGGGCTGGCAGGCAGAGAGAATAAGTAGGAGGAGAAATCTAGGCAAAGGGGAAGAGGAGGAGGAGAGAACAAGGGAAAAAGGCAGGGAGATGCCAAAGACCAGTCAACCAGACAGCCACCAGCCAGCTAGACAAAGTAGGACATGCAGAAGGAAAGAAAGGTAAAAATCCCCAGGGCAAAAATTAGATGAAGAAAAACATTCTCAGCAAAGGACAAATAGATGAAAACTACATGAGCAAACTGGGGGTGAGGGGGGTAGTGGAGGGCAAGGGATGGGGAATGAGAACATAGGGGAACAGGAGGTTCAAGCTGGAACAGGGACAGAGAGGGAGAGCAAGGAAAGAGATACCATGATAAATGAAGACATCATGGGAATAGGGAGAAACAGGGTGCTAAGGAAGTTCACAAGGATAACCTCACCTTATACAACTAGCAATAGTCAAGAGGGTGCCTGAACTGGCCTACTCTAGTGATTAGATGGAAACAGATGCAGAGATCCGTGGCTGGGTCCCAGGCAGAGCTCCAGGAGTCCAATCGATGAGAGAGAGGAGGGATTCTATGAGCAAGGGACATTGAGATCATGATGGGAAAATGTACAGAGATGGCCAGACAAACTAGTGGAAATGCATGAACTCCAATAGCTATGGTGCCCCCATGGTACTGGACTAGGCCCTCTGGATAAGCAAGACAGTTGTTTAGCTTGAACTGTTTAGGGGGCCCTTAGGCAGTGGAATTGGGATCCATCCCTAGTGCAGGAGCCCGCCTTTTGGAGCCCACTAACAATGGTGGGACACCTTGCAAAGCCTTGGTGCAGGGAGGAGGGGCTTGGACCTGCCTCAACTGAATGTACCAGGCTCTGCTGATTCCCCATGGGAGACCTTGCCTTGGAGGAGGTGGGAATGGGGGATGGGATTGGGGAGGGTGGAAGCTAGAGGGGGTGGGAGGAGGGAGGAGAGGGGGAAATGTGGTTGGTGTGTAAAATAAATAGAAAATTTCTTAATAATGAAAAAAGAAAGCTGGGAAAGAGAAAAAAAGAAAAACAAGTTAAGTTATAAGAGCTAGACAGAAATGTGCATAAGCTAAGGCTGAGCATTCATAAGTAATAATAAGTCTCCTTGTTATGATTTGGGAGCTGGTTGGTGGCCTCAAAGAAATCCAGGTACACATTGAGGTTAACATCTGAATAGGATTTCCTTTTCTGTAGTTCCAACCTGAACATCTTGCCTTGCTCTGTGAGCTTCTGATACATTTCTCTTAAATTCTAGTCTGAAGCAGGGTGGTGGAGTAGCTAGGTTCAATGTTCAGCAACCATTTAACATGTAGGAAAAGGTGAATACCCACCCAGTGATCCCTCTTCCTGTCATATTCAACAGCAACACATCTGCGCAGGTGGAGGACTTTGGAGAAAGGATGGAGGAGATTTCTCTTCCACATGAAGCAGCATTTCTCTCCTCCGTACCCTTCTGCAACATATCAGAGAATGTTTTTCAACTTAGTTTGGCTAGAGTTAGGAATCTGAAACTCCCTTCTTTGGGGACTTTCCAATCTTAATGTTTAGAAGTCACTGGCTTGCAGTTTTAAGTTTAAATAACATTGTTTTTCCTTTGATTCATTGCTTCCATAAACAGTGATAAATACGGTTCTAACTATGAATGAGTTATGTAGGCTCCAGGGCTTCTCCTTCCACTGACCACACTGCCATCTGATTGCCTCACTGGCGGTTGCATATTAACTGTATGTTAGCCATTAGTCTTCAGGATTGAATTCTCCTTCCCTGTGTTGATGCTGAAATCAATTTGCTGTACAGTAATATTGGCAGACTCAACCTCATTATATTTAAAGTTTAAAAATTGCAAAGAATTCCACTATAGAGTCACTTTTACCTTGGAAAATCCGAGTTGATATTTTTCATTGTATCAGTTACTTATTTTTTTAGAACTTTTGGGGGGTGTATTCTGAGAATGAAACCTTTGTTGTTGTTGTAGATACAATATAGCCTTACATGATAGTAAGTGCAAATGCTCCCTAAATACATTGAATAAACACTGAGAAAAGTAAAAAAAAAAAAAATCAATCTGATTATATTAAAACATTTAAAGGAAAATATTTCAATCAGAAGAGAGTTGGGATAGCAATAGAAGAAGAAAGACTTTTAATCACAAAGACACATTCTGGCGGTGCCTATCCAATATTTTCTAGGAAGGAAGTTGATTGGCCCATGTCTAATTATTTATTCAAAGTAACCTACTGTCCATGAGTCATTATTTAGGTTCTGAAGATGTAACAGTGAATGCAATAAACATTAATCTCTGACTTCCAAAAACTCACATTCCCATGGGTCTGAAACTTTGATTTTTCTGGACCACTTATTTCCCATGTCCTGAACCCCAGGGTCCATGAAGACTTTTAGGTTTAAAGCTGGTTTCCATGTCGTTTCTGGGTATAGAGAGAACCCTCTGGGTTATGAAGGCAACTATGGCAGGTCTCTTTCTTTGTTCCTACCTTTAATAACCTGCCACTTGTTGAGCTACTGTGGATGAGCTGATCCCAATCCCGGACTAACTTATCTCGGAGCCCATAGATAATATGTGATTTGACAACTCTGTGAATGATAATGTCCCTATCTTTAGCACTGGGTCTTAGGGAAGTAAATATTGAGAGTTTTAGTGGAAGCCATTTAGTTGACTTATTTATTATTTTCTAAAATATCTGTACCCCTTTGGCTTCTATGCTCCATGCTCATCCCTATGACTGCAATAACTCATTACTAGTTTAGGCTGAGTGCTTCAATCAGTGGGTAAACTTCTATTTTTCTGTGGGGAGCCTGTTTTAGTCAATTTCCATCATGGCAAGAGTGCTTACCCAGAACTTAACACACATCAGATGATTGCTCTCAGAAACACTTCATACAGGTAGTCCTGTTTAATTTTCAAAATAACTTGGTGTGATGGGAGCTCATATCATCCACTTTTTCTGGGTACATAAAATAAGAACATGTAGATGACCCACCCAAGGTCACCCAGCAAGTACGTAATAGAAAGAAGATGTGAACCCGGGTAAAGTCTAGCTGCAGAGCTCCTGCCCTCCAGCTCTGCGATGCCCTGCATGTGGCTTCTATGAAATTTCCTGTAATCCCCAATGACCTGCAGAGTTAGGCATTGTTATCTTTTCTATTCTAGACAGGGAAATGAAAACTCAAGGAGAGGAGACCATCTTTTCAAATGTAACACCAACAAGGGAAGGAGATGGGATGTGAACTAAGGTATATATTCCGATTTATCCCTAATACATGTTTGGCATTCTTGCTTATTTATCATTCTCTTGTGAACTAAATCAGCATGCAAACCTTCCAAATAAAATATTCTCTGGGCACTGATAATACCAAGTCCCTGCACACGCGAGCCTGGGGAAATTTATAATAATGTTTTGGAACACGAAGTATGTCTTCAAATCAACTCTTTAAATTTTTATTTCCTTCTAGGTGGATATTAATAACAATGAAATCATTTGGGGGATTCCTATTACAATTATTCTTTATGCTCATCCCTCTGTTCCCTTGTTTTCCTATTTTGGAAAGGTGCTTCTGAATAACACTTGAATATTTCTTTAGACTACTACACTATGGAAAAGAATAGGAGGTCGATATTTACCTATGAGGCTTTCCTTCTGTTGCAAACAAAGGAGAATTTGTGCAGCGTAGGAAACACTACCGTTTGGAGATGGGCTAATGATAGTGGAGTGTGAAGAAAGAAGGTGAGCCCATCTATAGATACGGCTCTCAGCTGGAGGCAGTTTCAGGATTATTGTATTGCAGAGGTGGCTGGAATTTGTGGACAGAGTAGCCAAGAAAAGGGGACTGTGCAGATAAGGAGTTCTCAGAATCTACACAAGGGACCTCTTGGGTCATTGGGTAGTGTGCTCATGATTTCTAAGAGGTTGGACAAAAACACTTTCAGAAAAAGAAGTGATACTGAGAAGTAGCAGGATACTGGGTCCTTAAATTATCACCAGGTGGGAACTATTGAAATCCCACTAGCCAAAGTGTAGAAAACATTTAAGTTGCTATTCTCATACACTAGCAACATACCATTTAAAGTAAAATCCCAAACCTTGAAGTCCCCGGGGATAAATGGATGGAAATGTGGGTAGAAAGTATACATTAAAAATTAATTAGAAACACTGACTTACTCTACTGATTTTAAACCATTTAAAAGGCATGAAATATAATTACAAGCAGAGAGTGGTTGCCTAGGGTTCTAATGCTGTTCGTATCATTTGTCAAAAATCAGAAAGCTGAATTTAAAATGGATGACTTCAATGTTATGAAATTATATCTAAATAAGACTAAAACGAAATCAAAAAATTTAAGATGAAAAATCCTTCTTTTAAATCTCAGTGCCTTGGGACAGTCCCCCAGACTCCACAGACTCCAGTGTAGTATCTACTGACTTCGATCTGTAGTGCTGTACCCTGCGATGACCCTCTACCCCTCACTTCTCTCCATTCCCTTTACTTCCTGTGATTGTCCATTGTGAGAAAAGTCTCTGTCCTGGTCCAAAACGTGGTATAGCTTTAAGTAGCTTGCTAGCCAGTTATGACAGGGAGGTGTATTTATACAGTGACATTCCCTTACTATGGATCTCCAAGACTCCCAACAAGTACAATGGGGCCCATGGCTGCTATGATATCACACTGCCTGCCATCTCTGGCTAATGCATCTGGCTTTCTTGATGTGATGTTATTTCACAGCCTGTAGTGTTAATGTTTGTGTTTCTCTAAGTAGGTCCTACCTCTTCCCCACATCTTTTTGTTACTCTGTTTTAGGACAATAGCATCCAATCCCTGATTTCTAATACTGTTACTGTATTATGGCTGCCGAATCTATATTCACACTACAAAACTCCCTCTCCTGGGCTCCCCGTGATTATCAGTTTTGTGACAAGATAATGTTTGCATTACTAAGTATCACAGTGCAGTGAAATAAACCCCATGCTTTCATAAGGTTATAATATTCATACTCTTCCACAATGATGTATAAAAATGATAGAAATATGTATCGGTCAACTCATCACTATAAGGAAACACCAGAGACAGCTGACTTATGAGGAGAAAGGTTTATTTCAGCCTATACTGTGGAATTTATAGCCTAAGATCAGGTGGCCCTATTGTTTTGGGTCTCTGGCAAGGGGCCCAACATGACAGGATCTTGTGCAGCAAAACCATTTATATCATAAGCCAAGAAGGAGGGAGAAAGGGTGGGGTGTTTCCCACAATCTACTTTAGGGACTTCCTGTCCATTCTGTATTCTAAGCAGTTCATGGAGCGCCAATGTTCTTCCACCACCAGCACTGTGTGAGGTCATAATGTCATCCCTTTTCCCATGGACTATTGATTCGGCCTCTGAAAGTTCATAGCTGGGCTTCATTCATCCACATCTCTCTCTGCGGCCAAATATTTTTCTAAATTACAAATTTGATTTTCCGTCAATTTTTTTTTTGCAACCTGTCTACAGCTGCCTGTTGACAACAGGATCAAAATTAATTTCCTTGGAGCTGGAGAGATGGGGGCTCGTTGGTTAAGAGTACTTTGTGGCTCTTGTAGACGACCTCCTAAGTTCAGTTCTCAGCACCCACATGCTGATTCACAACCATCTATAATTCCAATTCCAGGGAATCCAACACCTTCTTCTGAACTCTTTGAGCACCAAGCATACACTTAGTACACAGAAATACATGAAGGCCAAAACACACAAAATAGGATGAATAGGCCTAATAAAATATTTAAAAACATCTATCTCCTTACATGGCTTAAGATACTGTCTTAGTTATGGCTTAAGAGACTGTTTTAGTTAGGGTTTCTATTGATGCAATGAAACACCATGACTAAAAAACAAGTTGGGGAGGAAAGGGTTTATTTGACTTTCACTTACACATCACTGTTGATCATCAAAGGAAGTCAAGACAGGAACTTCGGCAGGGCAGAGACCTGGAGGCGGGAGCTGATGCAGAGACCATGGAGGGGTGCTGCTTACTGCCTTTCTCAGCCTGCTTTCTTATAGAACCCAGGAGCACCAGCCCAGAAATGACACCACCCACCATGGACTGGGCCCTCCCCCACTGATCACGAATTAAAAAAATATCTTGCAGCTAGATCTCATGGAGGAATTTCTTCAACTGAGGCTCCTCTCTTTCTGATGACTCTAGCTTGTGTCAAGTTGACACAAAAGATCCCATTCATGCGTTCTGTCCCCATCTTCCCAACCTCAAATTTTGTCACTCCCACTCTAACACTTATTTTCAGCTCTTAAATGTAATATTCATTGTCCCTACCCACAAGCACCAGTTCAATGACCTGATGTCCCCTCACCCCCACTCCGTTCTGGGCAGATAAACCTACCTTGGGCTGTCATGGCGCATTTTTTTTCTATTAAGGTATTTATTGCGTGTTTGAAATTCCCATGATTCATCGCAATTACCTCTTTAGCACAAGGGTTGCATCCGCCCTTGACACTGGACCCTGGAACTTGACATGTGATTTCATTCTGAGAAACTCAGTATTTGTTGTGAGTGAGTGCTAGAGGGAGATCAAGCTCGCTCACGTATTTCACACTCCAGCGTGCAAATGCTTCACGCTCTTTATCTTCAGCCAAGCTGAATCGTATTTTTATAATGACTACTATTTTCAGGGTTTTGTGCTGCTGTTTGATTTTGGACAAGATGTCACTATGTTTCCCAGGCTGGCCTTGAAATCTCTGTCTCAGTCTCCGGAGTAGCTGGGACTGTAGGAATGGCCATGCGTGGCTTGTAGTTGTCTTTAAAAAGTTATCAATTTAAAAAAAAATACATTTATATAAGCATGTATTTACCTACGAAGGTACTTTGACCAGAACACATTTTTATTTTTTATTTATTTACGTTTTTAATCACTGCAATTTTAAATAAATAAATAAAAACGTATTTATTTATTTGTATGTTTGTTTTGTATCCCGGCCACAGTTTCCCCTCCCTCCTCTCCTCCCAGTCCCTTCCCCCCACCCCTTCTCTGTTCTCACCCCCAATACACTCCTCCTCCATTTCTGTTTAGGAAAGGGCGGGTCTTCCATGAGTATCAACAAAACACAGCATATTAAGTTGCAGTCTTCTAAGCACCTCCCCTTGTATTAAGGCTGGGCAAGGCAACCTAGTATGAGGACTAGTGTCCCAATAACCAGTAAAAGAGTTGGAGACAGCCCCTGTTAGGAGTCCCACAAGACCAAGCTGCACAACTGTAACATATATGCATAGTGCCTAGGTCAGTCCCATGCAGGCTCCCTGGTTGTTGGTTCGGTCTCTGTGAGCCTCCATGAGCCCAGATTAGTTGATTCTGTAAGTGGTATTTTGTATTGTGGTGTCCTTGACCCCTCTGGTTCTTATAATCCTTCCCCCTGCCCTTCTGCAGGATTCTCTGAGCTCCACCTAATATTTGGTTGTGGGTCTCTGCATCTGTTTCCATCAGTTGGTAGATGATGTCTCTCTGATGACAACGGGGCTAGGAGATGGCCAGTTCAGGCTACTTATTCGCTATTGCTCAGAGTCTAAACTGGGGTCAGACTTGTAGATTCCTGGGAGATTTCCTTGTGCTAGGTTTTTACCTGACCCAGAAATGCCCTCCCCCTTTCCAGTAGTCTCTTTCAGGACTCTCCCTTCAGGCCCCCTCCCAGCCTGATTGCTCATGTTCCCATTCCCACCCACCCTCAGTCCACTCACAAAATCTCTTCTATTCCCCACTCCCAGGGAGATCTGGGTGTCCCCACCCTGCCATGAACCCTCTTCGCAGAACACATTTTTGTATTTATACAAACAATCAAGGTACTATGTAACGTCCTTTAATTTCAGCCTAAAGGAGGAGTCCTGTAGGTCAACTATCAATAGATTTTCCTTTCTTCAAATACCTAAGTATTTTGTAATTCTTCTTTCATTTCTGAAGGTTGGCTTTGCTGCACATAGAGGTCTATGTGGACAGTTTTATCTTCCAGCATTTTGAATGTGTCATAAGCAGTCTGCCCAATGAGCTGTTCATCAGTTTATACTAGGCTTTCTATGTGAAATCATTTTTCTTTGGGGGGTGACTTTCAAAACTCTGTCTTGGTGACTGGATTGCAATGTGTCTAGGTGTGTACCTCTTCCATTTCCTCTGTGTACTCTGTCGACATTCTGAGATGAACAAGACTGTATCTGTCATCAAATTTCAGGACGTTTCCACTCCTTAAGTATTATCCTTTACACACTTAATGGTATTTCACAGCCTCTTGGAAGTTCTTTTACTTTATTTCCATTCTTGTTTTTGTCTCTGTTACCCAAACTGGATAAACATCAATCAACTATTTTCCACTATCATAGTCAGATCTTATTATGTTTAGATGATGAACACAGTACTTCAATGTACTTCTTAAACAAAACACTATTTTCTCTTACATTACTCAGCATAAAGCTGTGACATCTATGGCCATTGACTTTTCAGTACTGACAGCATTTTACTTTAAGATTTAAAAACATGTGGAGTCTAAAGCTCTTGATGCTCAGGGATTTGGTGATGCTTATGATCTTTAATGATACTCCCAAGCAGTGTTAATTTGCAGCCAAGTCTTGTTTTCTTTGGGAACATTTAGTGACATCCTTCTCAATCAATCTAAAGCAGTAAGGGGGGCACTCATGAATTTTTCATCAGGAGATCAAATACTGTGTTGGAGTTAGTTGATTAATTGTTAATAATCTGAATATATTTTAAATCATCATCCTTTTTCTTTTGTGGTGATTTAAAACTTCTTAACTAGAGTAATATATCAGGCTTTTAAGGTTAACTTACTTGCAATCACCAGACTTGAAATAGAATGAAAGATTATCTCCATGAAGTGAACAACATTAAAATCAAGAAAGGTGAAACATTCTTTTGTTTATTTTTGCTTCAGCTTTTCATATCAGTTCTAGCCAGCACTCCTTTAATCAACTGACTCTCCAGAATGTAAGTGCTGAGACACAACCCATCACCAAAGTGTCTCAGTTCGAAAGCCATCATTTGGGTAGCTGGAAAACTTGGCTCATTAATCTACATTTGATAACATAATTTCCAGTGTTCTCATTTGGTAACTACTCATGATCTTGTGAAAAGCACTCACTTCAAATTTCTGCCTATGTATCTAGAATTGAAACATTTCTATCACTCAGTTACTCTCATCTCAACAGAAAAGCTAGCAGCATCAGATTCTCAACTGCCCAGTGACAATCCAACACTTTAAAGTTATATTTAGTCTTCGTTTTTTGAAGTACGTGTTAACTTGCAGAGGAAATGACCTCATTATCCAAATGAACATTACTAAGTTAATTTTGAATGGATAAATAATGAAATTACATGTGATATGTTTTTTAAGAATGCCATCACCCTGGGTTAGGTCAATATATATTCTTCCATGATGCTTCTCCTACTAGTGCATATTAGAAACTAAGTCTTATAATAAAAACATTACCTGAGACCCATGATACAAGCTAGTGAAACAAAATAAATCTAAGACCTATTACGTGAAGTTAGACCATAAAATAAAATTTTCATTACGTGTGATCCCCTTCGTGGTACAAAATGATGGGCACCTATTTTTATAACCTTATCTTCGTACATTTAAGCTGGGACTCTTATAATTTTCCTCAAGATGAACAGCTATTAGCTCTCATTCAATATAACTATTCATATGAGAGACTGTGACTCTTTTTACGCTCAATATAAGATGTATTTTCTATATCTGGACTGGCCTTGAAGATTTTTGCAATAGAATTTAGATAATCATTTTGTAGTAGTAGCTAAAAATGTGCTGATCACTTCTGCTATATCCAGTGTGGATAAGGCTAAACCATTTGCACACGTTTGCTGGTTTTTTTTACTTAACATCTGCTAACCAGCTGCTTTCATTAACTCCATCTTAAAGATGAGGAAGTGCCATAAAAGGCTTTGTAACGTTCTAGAGTCTCACATGTAGCACTAGAACATGCTCAGTTCCATGACCAGCCGTAACAAGGCTCAGGGCATTTCCACTGACAACCTGTGGTATTAGGTTTAAACCTAGTGACCAGAGTCTAGTCCTTATTTACTTTACCCTCTGGTAGGTAAGTGTGAGTAAATTTTACTCTGCCATGACAGTTCTCACCTACAAGAGCTGCTGGGGGCAGTGATGCCTAGTCTGGATGTCCACTTTCTCTCACGGTATTACACACAGGCATAGGGACTAGAAAGTAGAGCTTCCTAGAAGGCATGGTGGCACATGACTGTAATTCCATACCAGCACTCAGGAGACTGAGGCAGGGAGACAGCGTGTTCAAGGCTAAATTGAGTTACACAGCAAGTTCCAGGCTAGCACAGAACATAGCCTCTCCCCAGCCTCAAATACTAGACCTTAACTACTAGTTTTTGATGTGGAAAATGGCAAGGAACCTCCACAGAGTAATATTTAATAAAGAATCGAACATCTCATAGCATGTCTTTAGGAACTCCAGAGTGTATTTTACAAAGAAGATGTATGTAACTTTTCTTGTTGTCGTGACTAATCACCTGACAAGAGACAGTTTAAGGAAAGGCGTGCATTCTGGCTTACAAAGGAAGGGGATGCATTCTGTCATGTTGGAGAAAGCATGGCAGCCTGTCACCCTGCATCAGCAGGTGGGAAGCGGAGAATGAACAGGAAGTAGAGCAGCCTATAAACCCTAGTAACCCACTTCTTCCAGCAAGGCTCCATCTCCTAGAGGTTCTGAAAGATTCTCCCAAAGGAAACACCAACAGGGAAACAAGTCCTCCAGCCCATCAGCTGTGGGGTCATTCCACGTTCAAATTACAGCAGATGCTGGGACAAATTTATCATGGAACTTGGAGCCAGATGCCATGTTTAACAGCGAAACTTAACAGTTTCAGTTAATATGCTACATAGAGTGACTTGCCAAACTTTTGTGGGATTTACTTTCCCCATTTGTTACTTTGGAGATTGAAATCAATCTGAAGATCCTTTCAGTGTTTAAATTTTCTTACTTAATTACAATTAGTCTCAATAACCAGGAAATGTCATTTTAATACAAATGTATGTTGTCTTGTCATACTTGAAAACTGTGATACTCTCTAAATAAAACTTTTTGGTACTCACCCAAAATATAAAGATAAGGCCAAATTGAAGAGGCACATAGCTTAAAGCATATTCCCATTTAGCCTCCTGAAAAAGAATATTTAAAAATATAAAACAGTACACTTCGGAAGCAATGCTATTCTCATCTTTTCTTTGACAAGAATGTCATTTAAAATATATCTATTTGAAGTTTGACTATTTCCGAGGTCATCTACAAAACTCTTCAAACAGCTTAAATATTTTGTAGGTGTCTGATGGATGAGCTCAGGTTTTCCACTGCACTCGGTCTTTGTTGCTGATGATGAGCTCGGGTTCTACACTAAACTCATTCCTTGTTGCTGATCGATGAGCTCAGGTTCTACACTAAACTCATTCCTTGTTGCTGATCGATGAGCTCAGGTTCGACACTAAACTCATTCCTTGTTGCTGATCGATGAGCTCAGGTTCTACACTAAACTCATTCCTTGTTGCTGTTTCAGATGCTTGAGAGAAATGGTTCACAAGGAGGAAAGAGGTTTTCTTTTTTCCTGTCATTTCCAGGGATTCTAGTCCATGGTTGGCTGTCTCACTGTTGCTGGGCCCTGGTATGGCAAAAACCTCATGGTGGAAGGGCATAGAGAGATGCAGGCAATGCTAGGAAGCAAAGAGAGAGAGCATGCTTAAGCTAGAAGGCTTTGACTTCCCCCCTTTTTGATTCTATCAAGTCTCCCGGATGACTGCATGGTGCCACCTACCTTCAGGCTGGGTCTTTCACCCTTTATCTCCTTCTCTGGAAAGGTCCTCACGGACACACCCAGAACTATGTACTTCACTAGTCTCTTAAGTATTTCCCAATTGAGTCAAGTTGATTGATCATGACATATGGCAAACCAATTGCACATCTGGCCAGTATGTCATAATTCAGCCTTTTATATTGAATGCACCGTCACATTAAACATCATGCTGCCTCTTGCTGCCATCAAACAACTTCACTAATGTCAGCACTGACTAATCCCCACCTGTGAGAGTGTTCCATCAGTGCCCATGGATCAGTGCTCACCACCACAATAAGTAAAGAAATGTTTCAATTACGGGGCATGATAGTAAATGTGTCCTGGTTTCCCTAAGCATACTCTAGTGTAGTTTTCAAAACCCTTAGCAAAAAGGCCACTATAAATTTTATGTCTTTCTATGTTTTTATAAAGAAAAAGATTAATAATACACCAATTATGGGCTTCTCGGTTTACGCTCCTTCTTTTGCCACATTTGCATGAGTAAATTTCAAAATCAGTTTTGAAAATAAGACAGACTTTTTTCCCCTTCATATTTAGCAAGAACATTATCCCCTAGGGTTAGAAATATAGCTCAATGATATAGTAGTGCTTGGCATGTGCAAGGCCCTAGGTTCAGTCCTCGGTACCCAGCAACACCTAAGACGACTACTATAGGTACTGGTCTTGGAAAGAATTCCTTCATAAATCCTTAAATGTTCTAATTAAGGTCACTAGGCAAGACTAAGTTTGTAGCTAGATTATAGAACACTGACCTAATGTGTAAAGCCCTGGGTTCAACACTCATCCCTTTCCCAACACACACACACACACACACACACACACACACACACACACACACACACACACAGGATTTAAAGGGAAATGACCCAGGATTGTCAACTAGCTCAATAGCATATTTCAGAATCTTCTTTGAATTATTTAATATTAGAGATCATCCTGATAGGGTTTAAAACTGTCCTTGACTTTCTACAACATAGTGGGGTGGGGAAGCCCTTTGGAAAGGTCCTGACTATAAAAATCACTGACTTGTGCCATGGAGAATGGCTTTCTGTGTGACCAGAGGAAAATGGTTTAATCTTGTTTCCCAAGAAGAAAGTAATTATTAATTTTCTGACTCACACTCCTGGATTATGTTTACTAATAACTGTGGCCCCTTCTCTCAGGACACCCTGTGTTTTAATAATTAACCTAGTGGTTATAAGTGTGCACACAGAAGTTGAATGAGGGAAGGAAACCACCAGGAGAAGTTGAAAGGGAGTCCTCAGCAGAGGGTTGACAGCCTAGGTGGTTCCATGGGGTAGGAGGTAGCCACACAATGCACTCAGATTCCAGCACCTGGTCCCCAGCCCCATCTACCCCAAGATTAATCTATGGCTAACAGAATAGCCGTATCTCCAGATATACACAAATCACAACATAATTCTTTTTTCACAGTAAAGCTGCTCATGCCTTCTCAGTGACCCAGATGATGATTTATACCCGTCAAAGCACTTGCTTCCCCAAACAGTGACTGGAAGGAGGTTGTCTCCTTGTGGAATTACAGAAAAGGATTTGTGTATTTCTCTGGAGAACCTGAGAAAGGACAAGTTCTAGTATTCTTAGTTCCCTAAATTCAGGTGGTTTCTTATTCATTGTTGATCCCCAAGTGCTGCTCATTCTTTCACACTTAGATACAAACACTTCAATCCGAGCCATGTCATTGTAGCAAGTCAAGGACTTGTTCTCAAGCTGGGAGACATTCAGCCTCCTCCCATCATGCATTGACTTCAGTGGCTTATTTCACAGAGAATAACCTTTCCTGCCTTCTCTACAAGTTCTCCGGAATATCTCACTGTATCCCCGTGCACCGCCTATAAAAGTCCTCAGCACGTCAAGAAACACTGTTGAAGCACATTTTTCTAGAATGTTCACAGAATGTCATCTCAACAGAACATGAAGATTTCTGAAAACAACTCATGAATAGAAGTCAAATAATCGAATCATTTAAAAACTGGTCTAAGTTTGCAGAACACTTAAACCGTGCCTCTTCTGTACTTCCAGGCAGGGCAGCAGTTTCCAGACAGTCCACGGCTGGGTTCTGGAAACACAATCACACTGCTACTGTTATTTCTATGATTGTGTCTCTTGGCTGATTTGATAAGCATAGTCTGAACCAAGTAAAACATATTGTGCTTGCGAGTGAACTGGATCTGCCC
This sequence comes from Peromyscus eremicus, assembly GCF_949786415.1. Lineage (NCBI taxonomy): Eukaryota > Metazoa > Chordata > Mammalia > Rodentia > Cricetidae > Peromyscus > Peromyscus eremicus. The sequence continues at coordinate 7,504,805 of NC_081434.1, forward strand.
CAGAGGGTTATCCACCATTTACAAAATTCATTCTCATGGTGGCCTATGCCCAAGATTATCTTCAAAGAGTTGTGTCCTCAGTACTTTTGTATTGAATGCCGACTGATTGATTCAGAGGCAAAGCAAGGGGTTTGTTATCTCTATAAATCCCCTGTATCAGTTATTTATTAAACAGGGGCAAATAAACTACCAAGTGTGTCACGTTTCTTTCCTGATACATCTGCCTCTCAGGCAGGCCTCCCAGGAGGGGGCTGTTCAGGGGCTGGAGAGACAGACGACTCAGTGGTTAAGCCCACTTGTTGCTCTTGCAGAGGACCTAGGTTCAGTTGCCAACATCCACAGAATGGCTTATGACATCTCTAGTTTCAGGGGATATGACATCCTCTTCTTTGTGGGTACCAAGCATGTACATAGTGTGCAAACATATGTGCAGGGAGGTATCTACTTGTCTTTTAAGTGTCTACTCTAGATCACCCTCTTTCCCATCTGCATAAAAAAAAATCCAGTTCTAAATATACAAAAATACAGCATGATGTTCTGTCCTGGAAGGATCACTATAAACATATCATGTTTGTTTTTTATTCTGATAAGATAAAAAATTATATCTCATAAATTTATTATAAGGGTAATAAGAGAGAGAAGAGGGGCTATGGAGAAGTCCAATCAGTTAATAAGCTGCTGGCCCCAAATAAAAGACCACTTCATATTTTTGAACACATATTTTGAACACATATTTTGAACACTAAAACTTTTAGTCGGTTCTCCAAATCTTTCTTACACCCTTAACCAATCCAGAAGCAGCAATCCCTTTTCCTAATGAACCACTTTCCTATCTCCAAGTCTTTCTTGGCATCACATGATCCCTCTTACCTGTAGCCACTGTAGAGTCTATAACTCTTTGCTTCCCCAACTTCTTGCGATAAATAATACTTTTGTCCCAGGGATAGTCTCCCAGTTGCTGTCCAGCTCTGCTGTTGGAAGTTGAGAGAACTTGTCCAAAACCTCTTTCAGACCAGCATCTGCAGCTGCTTAGTGTTTGGTTTCTTTGTTTTGATTTTTTTAATGCTAGAGATCCATTACTCTGAAGAAGTTGGATTTAACAAATTTGCTTTGAAACTTGAATTTCTTTACATTTAGATTATTTAATTCCATTAAGTAATTTTTGAGGGTAGAGCCCATGTCTCTTATATCTGTATTAAAAAAAATCATTTCTACATGGATTAATTAAGGTTGGGGATGATCTACTCTGAATATAGTGTCACTACCTCATAGGCTATGGACCTAGAGTGATGGTTCTCAACCTGTGGGTCATGACCCTTTGGATATCAGAGGACTCTTTCACAGGGGTCGCCTGAGACCATCGGAAAACACAAATATTTATATTACAATTTATAACAGTAGCAAAATTATAGTCATGAAATAGCAACGAAAATAATTTTATGGTTGGGGTCAGCATAACGTGAGGAACTGTGTTAAAGGATTGCAGCGTTAGGAAGGGTGAGAACTGGTACTCTAGACAGAGTGAGAGGGGAAAGCCCAAGCCCACGGCTACAGCCAGCCTCTCCACTTTCTGATCATTATAACTTACGATGGGCCGCTGTGTTCCGTGTTCTCCGCACTGTGATGGACTAAACTCTTGAACCAAGATAAGTCACCCCGTCTTTAGTTGTCTGTCAGGCTTTGTGTCAGAGCCACGGAAAAGTCTGACTAATACAGAAAATTGGTACCAGAAAAGTAGAGTTGCTTCGATGGCAAATCCCTAAAGAAATAGTTCAGAAGCGTTTGAAACTGGGTTGCAGGGGGATTTGGAAACGTTTGGTAACACCGGCTGGAGGAGTTCTGGAAAACAGTATGCAGAATTGAATGGGCAGTTCTGGTAGGAGCTCAGAAGAAAGACACTCAGACAGCAAGACGGGGAATAGAGTGGGCTTCTGCAGCTTCAGATATAAGAACGCTGATTTGAATTGGGCTGCACACTGTTCACATTACATTGTGGTAGAGAACTTACCTCCATTCTACCCATTCCATGGAAGCTTGTGGTAGGCTGGTGGTGGCTTAGTTTCTTTTCCTATTGCTGTGATAAATTACTCTGGCAAAGCAACTTAGGAAACTAAAGGTTTATTCTGGGTCATGGTTCAAGGTACATTAGAATGGGGAAGTTGAGGCAGCAGGCACTTGAAGCAACTGGTTATGGATGGTGGTGGCGCACGCCTTTAATCCCAGCACTCGGGAGGCAGAGACAGGCGGATCTCTGTGAGTTTGAGGCCAGCCTGGGCTACCAAGTGAGTTACAGGAAAGGCGCAAAGTTACACAGAGAAACCCTGTCTCGAAAAACCAAAACAAACAAACAAAAAACCAAAAACAAAAACCAAAGCATCCATGATCAGAATGCTAAGCGCGGGTCTCTGCTGAGTTCCATTTCTCTAGGATTTCCCACCAGGGGAACGGTTTCACGCAAAATTATGATGGGTTTCCCCCTTCATTATTATAATGCAGATAAATCCCCACAGGCCTACCCAGAGGCCCATTTCCAGGGTGATTCTATAATCTCTCAGATTGAAAATCAACACTAATCATTACCAATGAGTTTGTCCAATTTACTTGTCCAGGGAAATTTCTAGGCATTCTGGAGTAGTAGCTGTGTCAGCGAGTTCTGCTGGAGGATTTTAGCCAGGCACACAGCAAGAGATGGAAGCAAAGGACAGAGCAGAATGGTGTATACAGCTGGCAGTTTGTACAGAAAGGTAGCATGTGCCAAGGAAGGTGTGGCTGCTAAAGATACTAGCCCCACTAGAATGAAGCCAAGTACTTGGAACCAGGCAATAAGAAAGATGATTAGAAGGCGTCTCAGGAGTTTGCTGGGCCCTATTCATAAATTCAAAGATATAAAAGTGTATAAAAGTCATTTGAAAGACTTTGTTGGGAGAAGAAAACTCCCAGGATCCCTGTAGACACGAGGCTGCCTAGGGGAGTGTTCCCTTTATTTAGTTTCCCAAGTACCCAGAAGCCACTGCACCATGGTCTCAAGCTGGCCACAGAACTTAGCATCCTCCATGCAATACTGATAATCATGTAGAATGCAGGAGTTTTTCATAGAGACATCCACCCAGATCTCAAAGGGAAGCTTGATAGACAGGAAATGTTAATCGGGGTTATAATCTCTGAAGGGAAATGTCGAAAGGGTTTTGAGTGAAGCTGAAGATGCAGTGGAAACACCACAAGTTTGGAGATGCCAAAAAACGTGGTTAGTCTGTCAAGGAAAGCCATATGTGACCAACAGAGCCAGCCTGAGAAGTCATGTGACCTGTAATAACCGAGGCCATAGAAGCAGGAGGCCTAAGTCCTACCTCAATTATGGGATGGTAGTGTTTTACTATGCCATTTGCTGTGGTTTGTATAGGAATGGCCCCCATAGACTTGTGTGTTTGAATGTTTGGCCAGTAGAGAATAGCACTATTGGGATGTGTGGCCTTGTTGGAGTAGGTGTGGTCTTGTTGGAGTAGGTGTGGCCTTATTGGAGTAGATGTGGCCTTGTTGGAGTAGGTATGGCTTTGTGGGTGGAAGTGTGTCACTGTGAAGGTGGGCTTTGAGGTGTCATATGCTCAAGCTAGGCCTAGTGTGGCACACAGGCTCCTTCTGCTGCCTGTGGATCAAGATGTAGAACTCTCAGCTCCTTCTCCAACGCCATGTCTGCCTGCACATTGCCATGTTTCCTGCCATGATGACAATGGACTAAACCTCTGAACTATAAGCCAACCCCAATTAAATATTTTCCTTTATAAGAATTTCCATGGTCATGGTGTCTCTTCATAGCAATACAATCCTAAGTAAGACACCATTGTATATTTGAAAGGCATATGTTTCAATTTGATATTATAGCAACATCCAGCTAAGAGATTGCTTTGATTCCTAGCAGACAGTTGGCATGCTGACTAGTTTTATGCCAACTTGACACAGCTAGAGTCATCTGAAAGGAGGCAACCTCAATTGAGAAAATACTTCCATAAGATGGGGCTGTAGCCAAGTCTGCAGAGCATTTTCTTAGAGATTGATAAGGGAGGGCCCAGCCCATGGTAGGTAGTTCCATCCCTTGGCTGGTGGTCCTGGGTTCTGTAAGAAAGCAGGCTGAGCAAGCCAGTAAGCAGCACCCCTCCATGGCCTCTGCATCAGCTCCTGCCTCCAGGTTCCTGCCTTGCTTGAGTTCCTGCCCTCACAGCTTTTAATGATGAACTGTTATACAGAACTGTGAGTGAAATAAGCCTCTTTCTCTTCAAGTTGCTTTGGTCATGGTGTTTTATCATAGCAATAGAAATGTTAACTAGGACACTTGGAATTTGGACTTTTGACAATGTTAAAATGATCAAGACAATGAATACTCTTGGAGATGAATTTGATGAATTTTGCATGAGGACATGTAGATGGTGTTGAGGGTTTCAGGAGGTGTACCTGAGTGTCAGTTTGATAAGGGGTAGGCTTAGGAAGTTTAATTGTTATTGACAAGTTGATTAGACAGAGAAGTCTCTAGAAGACTGGGAAAGCATGACTTTGGGGGAGGAGCTTGTGAGGGTGTTCCTAGAGTGGACTAAGAGGAGAAGATCAATCCTAAATCTCCATGACAGAATCCCATCAGCTGGGGACCCAGATGGAGTAAAAAGAAGAGTAGATAATAATGCAGTGTCTCATTTTCTCTGTCTCTCTCCCTCTCAACCTCCATAATGAGTTGCTCTGCTCCACGTGTCTTCTCTGCCATGAGGAGCTGAAACCATGAATCAGAAAAATACATAAATAAAATCAAAACCTTTCCTCTCTTACATCGTCTTCCTTGGGTGTTTGTTACAAGAACAAAATGTCAGAATGAGGCAGACCCTTGCTTCCTTTCCAAGACTAAGAGAAATTTATTTAACTTATTGAAACGCAGTGATGGAGGGACAGGAAACTCGTAGGTATTTAATTTAGAAAGAATAAACTATATAAATATCACCATCATAAAGACAGGAAATGAATAGATGAAATACTTCCCTAGAAGACTTACAGAATGTAAATTTTAGAATTGCCCTGCAATGTGGAATACACTGAAAACCAGAATCTTTGAGACATTATTACTTATTTTGTCACAAACAATATAGTAAGTCCAGATGCTGTTTAATTGCTAGTAGCAAAGGACAAGTGTAGTGGGTAGCTTTTTCAGCTTTGACCTTGAAACACTGCCCCTAGAGTGGCAGCAGGTCACTGCCACACCTGCCTATGACCTGCCCCTGGGGCGTGGCTGAGAGGGAGCCCCTTAAGACTCAGACACATACGTGCTGGGCCCCTTTGGGATTCCTTGTGGTCCTAGAAGTTGGATGGGAGCCAAGCCAGAGTTCTCCACTGGATGGTACCTCATCCTGTAACCAACCCCTATTGGCTGTAAGTTATCCCAGAAATAACCCTCTCTCAATTCCCAGATAAATTATGTGGAATTGCCTCATGAATTAGAGTTATAGACAAGTTCCCTTTCGTTCATTCCTGAAGTCTGGCCTCTACCCTTGCCACTGCTGAGCATCTGTCACGTGTTTTACTCAAAGTCTCTGTGACTCTCCACTCCCTTCGCCGGTGAAACGTGAAAAGCAGTGGAGAGAATCTGGCCTTGGTCTCCCTTAGCCAATAAATCCAAATGGCCCAGTCCAGCTAAACACTTGAAACAACTATGTAAACACAAAAGCTTTTGTATTTATTTTTATCTTTTATGGAGGGACCAGGGAGATAAAATGTTTTACGACAGCAAAATGGACAAATAACTGAATTTGCAGTTAACCACGAGGGAAAAACCAGCAAGACTCAAAAATTTGAGGAAATGTACAGAACATTCTGTCCCCTGCTCATATCATATAGAACAGTAACTTTCAGGCTTTATCTTCATTACCCTAAGAGACTCCATTTTATAAAGCAGCAATTTGTTCTATTTTGAGTACGAATACTCAGACAGGTGACTCTTCATCCTGCTTATGTAAGATAATGACTACCATCTGTCTAGCATGAACCATGAAGTACAGACATATCAATAACTAATTTACCTAAAGAAAATTGTACCAGAAATGAACTTATCAAGTCAAGAATGCGTAGGCACATGTGTGTATATATCAAAATGTCATAAAGATTAGACCTATGAGCTTATCAAATATACCAGATTGACAAATGATCAACCCCTTTGGATCATATAGAAGGAGGGGCTCCTTCAACGTGGGTACCTTGGCACCCACCAACCCTTGATTGGGACAATGACTGTAGGCATCCTAATGGTCAAATGGGGGAGGAAATCATGACTCTGTCCCTTGTGAATCTTTTCAGTTCAGGCCCTCCACTCCAGTTGTCTACTTGAATTGTCCTTCATCTGCATTCAGTATGCCTTAAATCAATCAGCTCCGTGCCTTGAAATAATTCCAGATGTTGGCAGTCCTGTCCCTGAAGTGATTTTTGACTGAGTTTATTTCGTTCATTAATACCTCATCCAACACCCGCAGTGACTCCGCCTCCCTACCAGCCCTCTGCTGCCTGTCTGAAGTAAGGCTCCTTTGAATTGCACTGCCATTTAACCCTGACTATTCTACAACCTATAAAATCACCCTGTGAAGCATCTGTACGATCTGAGAATTCATATTTGTAATTAGGACTAGACGAAATCAACCTCTTTGCTGATGGCCTGAAGTACCAAGTGAAATCATTGGTACTTGACAAAGTGGAATAACATCACAGTAGCTGGATTGATTGTTACTCTATGTGGTGGTTTAGATGTGAAATGCCCCCCAGAGGCTCATGTTTGGAAACTTGATCTGCAGCTGGTGACACTGTTTAGGAAGGTTCTGGAACTTTTAGGAGATGGGGTCTTGCTGGAAAGGGTACCTGTCACTGGGAGAAGCCTTTGAGGTTTTAAAATACCTGCCTCTCTCTCTCTCTCCTCTCTCTGAATCTCTCTCTCTCTCTCTCTCTCTCTCTCTCTCTCTCTCTCTCTCTCTCTCTCTCTCTCGTGTGTATGTGTGTGTGTGTGTGTGTGTGTGTGTGTGTGTGTGTGTGTGTGTGTGATCTTTCTGCTTCCTGGCTATCAGGATAGCTTCACACTCCTACAGCCATGCTTTCCCTACTTTGATAGACTGCCTCCCGTCTAGAACCCTAAGGTTGTAAACAAACCTTTTCTCCTCTAACTTGCTCCTTGTGAGGACACTTCATCACAGCAACAGAAAAGTAATCAATACACTCCATAAATTCTGACCCTGTGAAATTGTACAAATGTGTCCATACGTTTCTGACATGAGTGACATAGTTCACTCATGGGAAATGTATTTTTATCTTTTTTTATTCTTTTATTTTATTCTTTTTTTCTTTTGTTTTCTTTCTTTTTTGAGACAGGATCTCATGCAGTTCAGTCTGGCCTTGAACTCATTATGCAGCCAAGGATGACCTTGAACTCTTGATCCTCTTTTCTCTACCTCCCTATAACCTTGGGATTATAGATGTGCACTATACCTCGCTTGTTTTTGTGTGTTTGTTTGTTTGTTGTTGTTGTTATGGCTTTCAAGGATCTATCTATGTCAGTGTTTCTCAACATGTGGGTCATGACCACTTTGGGGTGTTGAATGACCTTTTCACAGGGATCCCCTAAGACCCTTGGAAAACAAAGGTATTTACATTATGATTCATAACAGTAGCAAAATAACAGTTGTGAAGTAGCAACAAAATTAGTCTTATGGTTGGGAGTCACCACAACCCAAGGAGCTACATTGAAGTATCGCAGCATTAGGAAGGTGGAGAGCCACATAGATTCTATGTGCTAAATAAAGGCTTGGTCTCTTAGTGACGATACTGTGAGGTGCTGTGAACCTTTAAAACATCAAGCCTTGCTAAGAGGTCTTTAGACCATCAGAAGTGTGCTAGAAATGGATTTGGGGACTATACTCAGTCTCTCCCCCAGCTCCACTGTTGGAGATCATATGCTTCCTCACATTCCGGCCATAATGCACTACAAAATCAATAGAGCCACCAAATCCTGGGCTCTAACTCTCTAAAACTACCAACTAAATCAATCTCATTTCACT